>NC_051181.1:101501880-101639431 GCF_013339695.2 Rhipicephalus sanguineus
ATCTTCATGTCTAACGGGAAACGTCTCTCCGAAAGTTTCGTAAGCTGCGACAAGGCATAGATATATACCGACTCGCACTGTCGTGCGCGTTACACCGAACGCGTGCGGCGTTACTATCACTATACGCGTTACCGTATACGCGGCTAGACGTCGATTTTCCTCGCGCGTCGTCACGTGACGTCGCAACAGCAGCTACCGAGCTGAAGCGAGCGAGTGGCGACTCATTAGGGGGCGCGCCTAACGACAATATTGCGTGGACGCGCGTCTCTCCCATCAACAGGGCACGGCCAACTGGTGGAGACGAGAAGAGGCGTGTAACGCGGCGCCAAGACGCGGGTCCACGCTGTCCGTGGTGCTCGGGAATCGATGGAGACGCGAGAGAGCTGTGTATAACGCTGGGAACAGGAGCTAAAAGGCGGGGCACGGTACGGTAGCGCCGGCAATCACGCCACTACACGGCGAGTCGGCCAACATCTATCGCTTTTTTTTTTTTTCACTTTACACCGTGGCACGCGACGAGAAGTCATCGAGCGAACTGCTGAATTGACCGCTGCTTTATGAACCATGCTTTACACGAGAATTTTTAAAGATAAAACTTTGGTACTAGCGTTAAAGGGAACTGCAATATGGCGGTTAGGGCAGCATGGGAACGATGGCCACTCTTGGTCAATAACGGCTCAAAACGACGCAACATAACGCGAAAAGTCAGATCAAAATTTCGACGCTTAAGTAAGTCACAGGGCCGGGCAAAATTTAAAAAGAAATCGAAATTTGGTTTTTTGCTTGTTTGGAATAATAAGGCCTTCTTCAACACTATCCAGTGTCCCACACATTTTTGCGTGTTTTGATTAAGCCAAAAGGACCACGTTTTCGAGACCAAGTGACGAGCAGCCAAGCCCCCTTTTCTCAGACCGTGCACAACCTGAACTTTCTGCCTCAAGTGAATTTTTAAAAAAATCGAAACTGGTAGTTTCTCTGAGCTTAGCGGGTTAACAAAATAAAGTATTCTGGCTACTTATAGGCGCATTGTGCAGTTTTATTGAACACGCGTGGTATTTACCGAGTCCACTTGCCTTGTGTGTGTGAGACGCGCATGGAGACGCGGTTCTGCGCGTTTATTTTGAGTTTAGTAGCGCCTTTTGTTGATTTTGTTGTGGCGGAAAATAATATTCTCGTGTCGACGAATCAAACTGTTTAGAAAGCACAGTATAATCGAAAATCTACACGCTTCGGCTGCCAAGAGAAACGAGACCGGGAGCACTCGTAAGCTTTGTCCTCATTCCGCATCGCCGCAAGGGCAAAATGTTACCTGTAGTGACAACGACTACGCTTTTATTGATGTGCAGCTTCTACAAACCGCGATTTCGAGTAAGTGTATCCGCGCACTGAATGCGGAGGAACCATGGCACTCGTGGGGGAACACAATGGATCGTCTTCCGTGGAACGGAAACCCTCAGAACTGCCACCTTTGAAAACCGTTCTAACTTTCAAAAAGGCCTGCATGGCCCCAGTAAACGGTCTCAAGGCCGTTTGTCATATCATCTAGGTGCAACGTTGTGATATGGTTGGGTGAGATCGACCGCCATCGAGAGTATTCGGCCAATAGAGAGACAGAAGGTATGACAAGAGTAGCCAGGGAACCAAGACAACAAGACAAGAAGCAAAAAAGCTGATTCATGGGAGAACTGTATGGCAGGTTGCTACTAATTAAGTTGTTCAGTACATCTTCTTTCTGAACGAAACATGAAATAAACTTGTTTTCACTCTTTAACTCTCAATATCTCGAAATAAATTTTTTGTTACAATTGCCCCATTATCGAAACAACATGAAAAGACAGAAGGCTGATTTTTTACCCGAATGAGCCAAAAATCAATAAGAAGCTACTGAGCTAGAATGGTGTTCGTACGCGGAATAGTTTTCATTTTTTTGGTAGTTTTATTTAAAAATAATGACAAAATTGCTTGCTTTGTCAAAAAAAATTGCACAATGTAACACATGAAATAAAAGTGTAATTCTAGCTCCATTGCAAGAAGAGACGCCGATGAATGAAGTGAAACAAACCCTAACACTTTACGTACAGTAGATTCAGAGAAAACGCCCTATTTTACGCGGCTCTTGCATATGCGGCCTATGGACATGCGGACCATGTGTATGCGGCCTGTACTTATGGAGCCCTCGTGTGTGCGTCACATGCGTATACGGTTGTTCTGTATGCACGGCTCGTTGTTTTTAAGAAGAATCTGTAAGGCCGCCTAACAGTGGGCCACTTTTAAAGTACGCATTTGCCCAAACCTTGGCCTTCCGACTATGAACGGCTTTGCGACTTTGTGTCTACCATTCCTCCCCTTTCCCCAGTGCAGGGTAGACAACCGGACTCAGCCCCTGTTATTAACCTCCCTGCCTTTATTTCATTCATTCATTCATTCATTCATTCATTCATTCATTCATTCATTCATTCATTCATTCATTCGTTCGTTCGTTCGTTCGTTCGTTCGTTCGTTCCCCAGATTCTGTTCTCTTCGGAGAAACAAAACGATTTAATTTGATTTGTCTTCATTCGTTCATTCGTACGTTTGTTCCCTCGTTTCGTTCCTACTTAAGTTCGATCATGTTCATCCATAATTACGTTCATCCTTCCTTCCTTCATTCGCACGATCATTCATTCATTCGTAGTATCGTACACACATTCGTACGTTGGTTCGTTAGTTCACTTCGCTCGTTTCTTTCATTGTTTAGTTCGTTCATAATTTTGTTCCTTCCTATATTCTTAATTTCTTTCCTTCCTATATTCATTCATTCATTCATTCATTCATTCATTCATTCATTCATTCATTCATTCATTCATTCATTCATTCATGTGGTCGTTCTTTAATTCACTAAACACTTAGTGAAGCCTCAATTTCTGCAATAAAAAACACGAGTCTAATTGAAGTACCTGCTGAAAAAATTCGGTAGATTCATCTTTTCTTTTTTTTCCCTCATAAATGCAATAAATACTGAAATGGGTAAGCAGTCGCTCATTCACTGGAGTAATTAGTTTCTTGCGCACCTAGGCAGAAAGTGCAATACTCAAGCTGTCCCCATAATTAAGGCGCTATAAGCGAGATCAGCGTGATTTGCAAAGCATCGCGCAGTTGTGCTCTTAACAAAATACACAAGAAAAACAGCCTGGTCCTGCTACCTCCGTTCGTCTCTATAAAGCCATTCACTGTGCGCAGATTATATATATATAAATTTATATATATATATATATATATATATATATATATATATATATATATATATATATATATATATATATATATATATATATATATATATATACTTCGACGTTGCGTGCAAAAGTAGCTGTGCGGACGCAGCTCGCAAAATTTTCTTCCCTAACTCGGCGTCCCGTCGGCCCGTGCATGGACAAACACCCGGGGCTGACAGGACACGTCGAATAATGAGCTCATTCCTAGTCGTATACCGCCACGCTACGGGCAGCGAAGACGCTGGTATTATATGCATTGGTCGCGTTCTAGATTACCGCGTTTCCAGACGCCTGCCGTCGGCGTTACACATGCCCATCCTTCTATATCAACGTTGCCGGCGTAAGCCACGCCCACCCCGGTGAAATCGCACACGTTTATAACAGCAAGGAGCAGCCGCCGCCGCCACCACAACGGGACGCATTTAGCTTCAACGTCTTCATCATCTCGAGGCTGGACCATTATCTAAACGCTCTCCGTCGTTAAGACTCAGCGAAGTGCCGGCGTAGGAAAGCCCACTCCGAGAATAGACGTCGCTTTTGTTTGTTTGTCCTATTGCGTTCTTTTTTTTTTTTTTTCAGATATTGCCGGTTGTTTCGTGCTCATCTTTGGCGAGGTTTCTACGAGTAGCCACCTGCAGACTGCGAGGAAAACTCACAGGGTCCCTTATGCATTCACCTAAGACGACGCGAAGACGAAAGCCATCTTTTCTTTTTTTTTTTTTCAGTCGATGTACCAATTCTCCATCCCCCCCCCCCCCCCCCCTCTCTACTCTGAGACAACGTTACTAGAACAAACTCAGTTTAAAAGCTCCGCCGGAGAGGCGGTCCGCGTGGCGGTCGTGAGAACTAGTGGCGCTGCAGTCACGTCTAGCTCCCGCGGCTGGCGCTTGTTGTGATCGGCGCCGCCGATGTACGAGCGCACGTGGGTTACAACGTCGTCTGCGCTTTGTTAGCTCGTCATTTTTGCGACTGTTCTTGACCAGGCTTAGCGTCTTGCACGAAGACACGTGCATGATGTACGAAGCGTAACGAGGTCGAACAGATTCACAGTGCGGTATGCCGACTTGCTTTGCGCCGGGCTGCAAGAGCGGCTACCGCAACGACGACTCCGCTTCACGACACTTCTTCGGACCTGCAAAAGACCCTATGCCATTCAAGCTTTGCATCGCAAAGATAGAAAGCTTACTGCGAAATGCAAGGTCTGTGACGTTCATTTTGTGAGTGACGACATTGTAAAGCACTATCGTCGTGTCGTTGCGGGACAAGAAGTTTTGATCCCATGTGGAAAGTGGGAACTCGCGCCAGGTGCCGTGCCGCGCTTGTTCCCAGCACATCCACCCCACATTTCAAAGCCAAAATGTTCGGTGTTTAGGCGCAACCCCCCCCCCCCCCCCCCCATAACGCACGGCGTCCAGCGAAAGCCCAGTGCCCAATTTGGAGGAGCCGCCAGAAATAGAACAACAAAATGAAAGGCAGGCAATTACCTATATACGCTACCAAGACTGAGTTGCATCACACTAACATTCGATCAGTTGTCAGCTGTCGCTATGCCTTCAAAGCAGTGGATTTTCGAGAGATTTTTCGACGAGGTATTCAACAAGATGTGCGGAATGTTTTACGCTCGCCGGCTTGGGAACGGATTGCTCAGCGCAAAAATTTGACACGGTACACATAGAAAAGACGAGGACCAGCGCTGGTCCTCGTCTTTTCTATGTGTACCGTGTCAAATTTTTTGCGCTGAGCAGTTTAATAATGGAATACCAAGTAGCCCAATCCCACACTTTGCTTCGGGAACGGATACTTACTTGTGCAAAAGATAATTGTAGTTGACGAGCAGTTTAACTGCGTAGTGAACGGCTACAGCACGAAACGCAAACGGCTGTCGTACAGTGTAAAGTGCTGCGGGCATGGACCATCTGCTCGGTGAAGTTGAAAAACTGAAGTTGAATACTGACGACTCTTCTAGCGACAGAGTACGCGCTAATAATTGCTCGGTCCTCACATCACGGCCGATCTGTTCGAATTGTTTAAGGCACCGTAGAAGGATGCGATGTAGAAAGATGAGACACCGAAAATACAACTATCCGCTGAAATAACTGCTCAGAGACGACATCTATTCGATGTAATCGCACACTGAGATTTTATTTACCGAGTTCTCGTAAAATTTTCCGCTTTTGGGTCAGTATCCCTTTAACCGTCGCGAAAACGTGTGTTGTAAGCATTGCAAGGCATTGGTGATGTTTTTCGAGAAAGTTTTTTTCAATAAATTGTAGAAACATGAGTAGTGTTTTTCTAGAACGTTTTTGTATCTCGAGTAAGTACGCTTCTTTGTGCACTATACAGGCTTTTACAAATGTGTTGGGTTGTTGTTGGTCTAGATAAGACGGCAGCGGCTAAAATTGTGGTGGTAGTTATAAAAATTACTCTGAAAACCCTCATTCGCTTAGAAACTCCTATGCTTGGAAGTTAAGCGCAATGTAGACAGCTCAAATATTGTCACAGTGTCGTGACGTCGACGAAGGCAGCAATCAGCAGGTCCGAGATGAAACTCTTTATTTGGCCGAACTTGTGGCCGGGAAACTGAAAGTCAAACTACAGCAATACACTGATAGCGGCGAACAGAGCGTCGACCGTCGAGCAACTGACAAGCGGTCAAGCGCGTCGGCTTTTATACAGGCGCTATCGAACTTTCCAGCGATATCGCTGATAGCGGCGTAATCTGTCGGCAAAGCGGGAACATTCGCGTGCAGCGCGTAATCTTTCCAAAACGGTCTATTACAATCGCGAAGCTTCTCGAACACTGCTTCGCGGACAGCGTCGAGCGTTGATAACCCTCCTTGCTGGTCAAACCCGAATACATCAAAATAAAACAAGAAGTGGGCGTGGCAATATAGACCGAACATCAATTCTTAGCCAATCAATGAACAACGCACGCGGGACAATGCATACAGACGACATTATGCATATCCACCTAACTAGTACAATAAGAAAGTTGCCGCGAGCAACTGCGCGGCGGACCGCAGCGTTATGCCGTGGCAGCAGACGACCCGCCGATAGTGGCGCAAGACGGAACTGCAGCGCCGCTAGTTCTCGCGACCGCCGTTCGGACCACCCTCCTCCGCTGGCGGAGATACGGAGCTCTGAAACTGAGTTTGTTCTAGTAACGTTGCTCTGAGACAGCTCTCTGCACCTAACGTAGTTTTGCACAGCCTCCGGGATCGTAGGCATATCAAGCTTTCTGCACTTCACCTGGTTTTGCACTGCCTCCTGGATCGGCCTACCTCTGACAAAGCGACGATGTCACGTGATGACGTCATCATATGCGATCACGTTATGTGACGCCACAATGACGTCATGGTGACGTCACAAATTTTTGCGCTCCGTGACGGCAAGATGGCATCATATGATGACGTCATCGCGTGACGAATGTTTGCATCACTCGTGTCGACACCGGCGCCGCCGACGGTCAATTTTCGCATTTGATGAGGCTTCTTAGGCCCTCGCCTTAGAAATGCGTATTCTTGCTTCTCTCGCATTTTATTTTCATAATTTTGGAGTTTTACGTGCCGCAAGCAAGGCATGAGCGTGAGGAAGGCCGCGGCGACTCTGGATTAACTATGAGCGCCCATTTATTTACATGGTTGTCATGGAATCTTCGTGCGCGAAGGCAGGAGTGGAGGAGAGCGGTGAGATGTGGCGCGGGGTGTCGTATGCATCAGCGTTGAAAGTGGTGCCGCGGCGACATGGCTCAATCGCTCAAAAGCCATAATGCTACTGACATAGCCATTCATTCATTCATTCATTCATTCATTCATTCATTCATTCATTCATTCATTCATTTGAAAAGAACAACCTCCAAGCGCACGCGGTACCACAAACGGTGCTTAAGTCGTATGCCCGTCGATGCACATGGCCCGAAGTTTCGCTCGCACAAATAGAGCGGTGTCGTACAAAGTCCAATCACCCTTTAAGTTAAAAGAAAAAAAAAAGGAGACGAGTATCTAATTCATCAGCCCTTCTATGCGTACCAGAACAACCCGAAGCTTCGCGATGATTACAATACCACCGCACGATAACCCTTGACTGAGGGAGACGAATGGCACACAGCCTAATGAAGCAATGGGATACGTGCAGTCCTGGAGATTAAACAATCACGGTCACCGTTTAAAGTTGGATAGTGCACCTAAAAGGGCAAGATACGTAACCATGCGAAATGACGGCAAGCGTTGTGAAAGATACAGAGCAAGAAAGGTTTCAGCAATTCCCGAGACAAATGATCGCATGAAGCGGGAGTTTGTATTAACAGTCAGCGGACACCGGGAAGGGATGACGTCACGAAAAAAAAAATGAGGAAGAGAGGAGCATAGACGAGGTGAGAGCGAGAAAGAAGTAGGAGAGGCGAAGGCGTCTATACGCCCCCGTTCGTGACGGTCATTTTCGCTCCCATATACTTATTCCCAACGATACGCTACGCGCGGCGATGCGGCTCAGATTTCTCGGCCGATATCCACTTGCACCCACTGCCGCCGCCGCCGCCGCCAACGGCAAACCAGAAACTCCAGCCCTTTCGGGCCGTCTAGTTTCCTTACGTCCATACTTTCTTATTTTTTTTACCTTTTTCCTCGGCACCTGTTTTTCTTCTGATTATTACTGTAGCTTTCTTGCATTGCGAGAAAGGCGATCGCAGCGCCCTCTCCTCGACGGCGGTGTCCAGGGAAACTCTACACCCGTTCCCGAAGCCCGCCGGCCGGCCCTGCCCAAGAAATTTTCGCGGGACGTCTAGGCTTTCACCCGATATAAACTGGGCATTGCGTTTCGCTTGTCCGCTGCCAGGGCTCGTGTCTTCTTTATTATTACTTTTTTTTTTGCACCGAGGGGTTCGGATACTTAAGCTGCCTTCTACTTATTCATCTTCTTTAACTTGATATTATTTGTTCCACCGTCTTCTCAGGGGTACACATCTCATTTAACAACATTCACCGTCCTTAAAAAGAAAAAGAAAAAGAAAACACGTTGCGAAGGTGGCCCAGAGCGCTAATCGCAATGTCGCTTACAGCTGGGAATCGATGGAGCAAGGAGCCATTTCCAAACCGCGGGCCACAGCTGTCAAAGCGCTGTTTAAAAATCGATACGTAATTCCACTGGCACCACCAGCAGTAGTGTGGGGACCATATCACTACTACGCAGGCAATACCGGCTACAACATGCCAGTGCATGACTATAACATTGTGGACGCAGCAGCGAAGTCGCTGACCGAATCACCCCGTTATAGCGAAACGTCGCTATAAATGAGGGTGATGACTACGACGATAGGAATTACGTCGTTTTCGTTTTGTATGGCTTTCTGTTCTTA
Organism: Rhipicephalus sanguineus; assembly: GCF_013339695.2. NCBI lineage: Eukaryota > Metazoa > Arthropoda > Arachnida > Ixodida > Ixodidae > Rhipicephalus > Rhipicephalus sanguineus. Next base: position 101,510,488 of record NC_051181.1, read on the forward strand.
AATGTCTCCCGTGTATATATATATATATATATATATATATATATATATATATATATATATATATATATATATATATATATATATATATAAATGCAGCATCAAATGGGCTCCCGTGATGGCAAGTTTCTGTAATGAAGTCGCGTAACAATACGGAAAAATCTAGAGGAGTGCTACAGAGACCAAGAAGCTAGGCTTCTTAAGACTTTCACGCAGAACTTTAAGCACAAGTATCAGCGTACACAGAAACTTTTGCGTAGTTGGTAATTCGTTAATTATTCCGATTTATCACGCAAATATGCGTCGCCTCTTCAAGTTATCCACATCAACCACTGTATACCTGCGTATGCCTTATGCTTTCTGAAGATTATGAGAGAAACTGAGATTGCACGATTGACGGAGGAGAGCAAGATATGCCGTCTAAACCGTATTGCGTGTCCGGCGCGCGTCCTCAACATCCACCGGTAATGCATGCGGGGAAGGAGCAGAAGCGACGGCAAGATCATGTAAAACCTGAAAGCAAATTAACACCTGTCGTGTGTGTGTTTGCACAAAATGAAAGTACGCTACGATGGGAGAATTGTAAGGTGTCCCTTAAATTAGCATCGGGCCGCTGCTTGCCATGAAATATATATATATATATATATATATATATATATATATATATATATATATGTGTGTGTGTGTGTGTGTGTGTGTGTGTGTGTGTGTGTGTGTGTGTGTGTGTGTGTGTGTCGAGTACAGGCGCGTAGTATACACGTGCATGAAGAGAAACATCGACTTGCTCAAACTGATTCGCCAGCGGGGAAACATTTATCTTTCCCGCGCCTAATGTTGGGTTCCCTATGCAACTCTACATAATAATCTCCAGTGCAAGTGAAGAATCAACATGTCTTCGCCGCCGCCGTAACTGGAGATGGCAGCCGCACTTTGCCCCTCAAGGCTGTTGGGGCTGTGCGCTGGTGAACGATACAAGCGCAGAAGAAGCGGCGGAAACGCCACTGCGGCCGCGAAGCGTGTAGAATTTCAAATTAACAACGGGATGTAGCCCCTCCCTCCTCCCCCTTCACCCAATATATCAGTATTCTTCTTCTTATTATTCCTACTGCTGTGCCGCTTTTTACGCCTTCTAGTGTTTCTCTCCGCAGTGGGTATTACAATTTCCTCTTCTTGTGCGCTGACTAAAACGCGTGGCCTCTCTCACATTTCGAGCTTTATACTATATACACTTTCAGAATATGCGTGTATCCTCCTCGTTTTTCTTCTTCTTCATTTTTTCTTTGTGGGGGGGGGGGGGGGGGGGGGGGGGGGGGACGACTGACGGGTATATGGCGCTACCATTCCTGCGCAGGCAAGTTTCGTGTCTGTCTTCTTGTCGTGCATCGTAACTGAATTCGAAGGTTGTGGCACAACCGGGCTAGACCGCACGCGCGCGCGCGTACGTCTAGCCCGGCCGTGGATGTGGGTCTGGGCCCCACCGACGGAAAGTGTTTTTAACAGCGACGCTGTTTAAGCTAGCCGCAATGTGCGGCCTATTAGAAAACTATCATCATCACGAACGGGCATATGGGCAGGTCCTACTACTCACCGCTACGGCGTGGCTTGTAATAACCCCGAGAACGAGTACAGAAAGAAAGAAAGAAAGAAAGAAAGAAAGAAAGAAAGAAAGAAAGAAAGAAAGAAAGAAAGAAAGAAAGAAAGAAAAAATAAAGAAAGAGAAAGAAGGAAGGAAGGAAAAAGAAAGAAAGAAAGAAAAAGTAAAGAAAGAGAAAGAAGGAAGGAAGGAAAAAGAAAGAAAGAAAGAAAAGTAAAGAAAAAGAAAGAAAGAAAGAAAGAAAGAAAGAAAGAAAGAAAGAAAGAAAGAAAGAAAGAAAGAGATAGACGGAAAGACAGATATGAAGAAAGAGAAAGAGAAAAATTTCTGCTGAAAAAAATTATTCACGAGGTGGTATTCGAACCCGCGTACCCCCGATCCGAAGGCGAGCGGTCTAACCACTCGGCTATCCAGGCACGCCAGCAGAGCGTAGCATAGCCCTGTATAGTATTGTGCAGCAAGGGCATGGAAACGGAAGTGAGCATGAGGAGGATAGATGTGATGCTGAGGACGAGGAATCTCACTACTGACCACTGGTTCACTATAGGAGAGAGAGAGAGAAAGAAGAGAAAAATAATTGAAATAAAGACATAAAAAGATGGAAAAACTAGGCACGACTAGGGCGAAGCTGCCATACCAAAGATCGGGAAGGGCCACGGCGGCTGCGAGAAGAGCCCGAAGCAATGGAAGCCCTACGCCAACGACGACGTGCCCGTAGATGTATGAAAGGTGCGAACACTTGACTAACCTAGATAAAGCCTAGCAACAACCTAGAAACAACAGCAACCAGATTAGACTTCAGAATCGTTCAGTTCAGCTGTTTCAAGCCTTGCGCGACTTTGCGCAAGCTTCGCCAATTGTTTTTCTTGCCATTTTATTCATTATGAATTTATGTCATAATTCATACGCTACAGTTAAGAATAGCAAATAATGTGCCTTATGCATTCCTTGGATTAATTCTCCCTTAGAATCAATTCGTTGTGTCTAACAAAGAAACGAACACCTCCACACGGGGCGGCGGGATTCGAACCTGCGTCCCCACGATCCGAAAGCAAGCGTCTTAACCACTCGGCTATCCAGGCACTTCTTTATTTCTGACATGGTATTTACTACAAATGGGCTTAATGGATATAGATAGCGTACAAAATATCAAGGCCGCCTCTATTAGAAATCAATAAGCGTTACTCAGAAAGAAGTTTTAAATAACACTGTGTCCTAAAAGGGTATTAGAGCAGCGCATTTCATGAATAGGGGATACCAACCCGGTTGAAACTGCAGTTGTTCATAAAAGTCCTTTAGCTGTCGACGAAAAAATCCGTAGACGGGGGGGGGGGGGGGGTTGCTCGAGCCGACGTTTCGACAAGTGGACTTGTCTTCCTCAAGGTTGGAACGGATCTTCTTAGCGCCTGTGTGTATATGCTTTGTATGCCCTTTCCTCCAATCAAAACAAAAGAGGAGGAGAGCGCAACTGCGAAAGCGCTTTTGCAGCTGCATCCTGATGAACGAAGTGTGGAGTGAAGAGAGGTGGCTTTGCTGTTTCATCATCGTGGGGCGAGCGGACTCCTCCCTCGAGTCCAGCAAGAGAGACCACCCGTAATCCTTCAGCCCCCATGGGAATGACAGATTTGCCTAATCATCGTGCTTACGGCTTCGAACGCACTTGTGGCTTTGTTTATTGCTGTGTTCTAGTGTTCGTTTCGGATAAAAGGATAGATCGTTGTGAACTTCGTGACCAGATTTGAATTGATGGGCCTAAAAAGGTTAAAGTGGTGAAGTGGAACTGCTAACTTTTGCTGAACTTCGTTTTGCGACAAAGCGGATGCAGGCGACGTGGAGCCAAAGGGAGCCGAAAGAACGAAGTTTAGACAAATCCGTGTACTACCCATCATTCACATGCTGGCTGAAGCGCCATGCGTTGCAGCTCCCATAGAGACTAGCGCCAGAGTTCCCTCTAGTAAGTATTGTAGGAAACTCTATGGCGCTCGCCACACCAGCCGCGGTTTATACTTCATCGCGAGGAGCGGGTCGAGAGAAGCCAATCTTGCCAAGCAGAGCATGTACTCCTTTGCCCGTTGCGAAACCGGGTGGTCGTTGCACAGACACGCCAGGCGACAACAAGGGGCACATTTTAAAATAACGCACTCGAGTGGCTTCAGGCAGCGCGACTCGCGGCTTCGCTTTCATATATTTCTCCGCCGTTTCTTGGAATACATTCGCGCTCTTCGCTGAACGCTGTGTCAGCGTGCGCGGATCTTAACGGGAGGTTGAAAATAAACGTGAAATTGGGATGTACCCGTACAAGATCCAATTTTAGAACGTGTCAGTCTGCGTCTTTCTCCTGTTTCAAGCAGGCGTATTATCGCCGCGGCTACTTTTTGCTCAAATAGTGAATAGGCGACATGCCCGAAAAGGAGTTGGTCCCTGGTTCCCACCTCGAACGACGAGGAATGTTTTTTTGTCTTTTTCGGCGGTGCGTACCTGTTTTATAATTGCAAAAAACCGTACCAGATTTCCATTGTGGCCTCGTTGATGGATGCAAGTGTAAAATGTAGGACATGACAAACAACACTAAGAAAAGCAGCGTTCATTCGTAACTTTGCTGTTTCTAGCTGAACTGCTCATGATTACATTATACTGGACACCAAGAACTGGAAGACCACGAGATGACTGTCCAGATGGAGACAGTGGCTCATCCTGTGTGTTGCGACTGATGGGTGCGCTCTGACACAGTTCAACGGAAGCTTAATTAAGCGGACGAGCTAGTGGAGACGCATAGGGGCACCTTACATCCCGTGCAATTCATGCGCGCACTGTCATCAGCGCGTGCGTATAGTTAGAATGAAGATATGCGTAAGCGCAGCCTCAAAACGACCGCGCTATCACGGCACCACCTCGCTACGTTTCTTTCTCAAGTTCCCTGCCGTCGCAAAGCACACACGCCCCCATCTCGGCCGAGCTCTTGAGCAACGCACGAAACGAGCCGGACAGAATGACGGCTCTTTCCGAGCGGGTGCCGTTGCATGATGCGCCGGCGCTTTGCATAACGGACGCGGCCAACCTTAACGACTCCTCAAGCCGGAGTGACATGAGAGCGATCAGCAAGAACTGACGCCGACGCCTCCGTTAGCTCAGTATAGAAAAGTTTCAGTGAGCGCAAAACGGGAACGAGTTGAAACCGGAGTATTTACGCGCTCAGAAGAAGGTCGGTGGGTGTTGTCTATCCCGCTCGCGTCAAATTCTGCGCTGCAGCAGCGAACGGCTTGCTCCGCCAGCAACCGAAGACCAGGCCGAGCTGCGAAGGAAGCTTGGGCGAGGAGGATGGGATGCGTGGTCGGCGTGCAGCCGCTTGCGCAGCCGAAAGAAGAGAGAAGATGTACGGCAGGCCTTCGGCGACCGGAATTCAAGCCGGCGGCGCTTACGGTAGTCGCTTCGGATTACGGCGGACGCTCGCTGCTGGCGTGTAATCCGACGCGGGCAGCCCCCGAGATTGTAATCCAAACCCGCCACACAACGTCTCTCTCTCTCTCTCTGCCTCTCTCGCTCGCTTTCTCGTCGTCGTCCCCTTCTCCTCTCCTTCTATACAAACTCCGGCGGTCGTCGCCGCCACTTCCCTCACTCACCACAACCCTCCACCCTCTCCTACTCTACTCCTCCAACAGCGTCGTCGTCGTCTTTTACTACGCTTTTCTTTTTTTTTCTTAGGTACACACCACCTCCTCTCCTCACTCTGTTCCGAGGCCCCGTTTATATATATAAGCCCCTATATAACGGCGGATTCCCTTACAACGAGGCATCCTTCTCTCCTTGAACAGAGGAGACGGTAGACAGACACTGGAGTTGCCGTAATTTTTGTTTTTTTCGTTCTCTCTCTCTCTTTCTGTCGTTATCGCCATTCTCAACCGGCATACTGTACCCTTTCCCTCCCCTTTCCTTCTCTCTCTTTCACACACACACACACACACACACACACACACACACACACTTCCACCCTGCTCCCTCGGAACGCTGGTCTTCACCTACCCGCGATACCCCTCTCCCAGATCTCCACATGCCTCTTCATCTCTCCTCTCCAACCACCTCCTCCCTTCTTCCGAGTTTGTTTACACTTACGAGATCGCAGTGGTGATGCGAAGAAAACATCGGGTATGGCACAATGGAAAGATAAAATAAAAAGGGGAAGGAGAGGGGAGAGGGCAAGTGACAGCAAAGCCACGCGCAAGATAGGATGAGAGCGGAGAGGATCGGAAGAGACGATTGTGGAGGGTGCAAACGAGCGCCTAGATCTCTCCCACACTCTCTCTCTCTCTCGGAGCAACCGGAGCTGGCCGTCTCGGGCTACAACATCCACAGGGTGCAGCCCGCAAAAACCCGAGCCCGCGGGCCCGGTCCGCGCGCGCTAGCACCGCCGCCGTCTCGTCGTCGACGCCGCCGTCGTCGCCTCCCGTTCGGGTGCAGCATCCTTCCTCTCCGGCCCGCATCCCGACGTCATCCGCTGTGGGCGCGCGAGTGAGATGCACCCCGCCGTTCATCGCACGCGAAGGCAACCCTAAACCGAACTGACTCGGAGACATAAACAGAACACGCGAGAGTCCGCGCACCCGGTTGTGAAGCCGCTCCCTTTGCAAGCCTCCCGGGCCTGCTGGGTGCGAAAAAGGAAACCAAGCCGTCGCGCAGTGCGCGGTTAGCCTTGGAAGGAAATGCTTGCTGCTGCCGGCGTATGGGGAAACAGGAGCTTCGCAACGGAGAGAGAGGGGGGGGGGGGAGGTGGAGGCGGAACAGCGTTTGGGCTGCGGCAATAATATACCTCCTAGAAGCCGTGGCACATCAGTCATTCGCTTCGCGGCCTTCCGAAACCTCGCCGGGAGTTTACAAAAGATAGGTCTGGATAGCAGCCGGGATGTTTGTACAGCCTGAAATGCGACCGGAACGCGACAAGGCGTCGATCGTGTTGTCGGCGTCCCGCATGACGTCACCAGTACACCACATCCGCGCCCTGACCGTTAGATCCAAAGCGTCTTCTGAGAAAGGATGACCCTCCCAAGTGGTATTTTTGTCGAGGTGTGTTAGCGAGGGGTGCGAGACATATAAAAAAAAAAAACATTTCTCATTTTTGTTTAAACAATCAGCTTGCATTCTTCCTAAGTGAGAAAGCAATGTTTTCCTGCTAAAGCAGTCACGTCCTACCCAAAAAGATGTTGGCTTCCTTAATATAATACGCGGAGTCGAATAGACCGCAACACAGCCTCGAAAGAGAGACATCGTGCTGCGATGAGCTTTGGAAGCCAAGACCTACAGGCACTTGCTCTGCGAGTGTCCATGTTATAGGAATCTTGGCACAAGTATGCCTGAAGCGGTATTAATTTCGAAGAGGCATGCTCTTTCACGCTTTGTACGGATTTCACACATGAATCTTGCTTGTCATTCGTGCTCTTCGGCTATAAACGCTACTTTATTCGTTTAAACACTACCATATAACATCATGTGCCTTCGGCATTCGTAAAAGACCCAAAACTTGCCAGTACAAGGCATATAGACACCTTACCACTTGCGCCAGTAAACTCTACTCATCATTGTCATCATCATCACTAGACCTAATGGTGCAGAGTTAACCCGTTAACGATATATGCGAAGAAAAGAAACCCGAGCTCATTTTCAAGAAACCATTACATCTTGACGTGCGAATTGGAACATTATGTCTTAATTACAAAGAAAGCATCGACACCCCGTTGATCGTTCAGTCTCGTTAGAACACGACACGTCTATGTCATAGGCACAGAGTGTTGAACAGCTGCAGCCTTCTGAATTATGTCTGTCCTACGATCAGGCACGTAGGCAAGGGGGGGGGGGCCGGGGGGCCCTGCCCCCCCCCCCCCGAAATTCGTCCAGCCTAATATATTCCCGGGCAACATTTTTTTTTTCTTTTTGCCATGAAAAGACTTTCTTTCGAATAATTAGGCCTTGCCCCCCCCCCCCCCCCGAAAAAAAATCCTGGCTAAGTGCCTGCCTACGATGTCTGTCAACGATCCTATCCTAATAAAGCTGCGCGCACGTGGACCATTATAGTGGACGCTATATCATGTATTTATCGAAGCAAGCACACATATTCAAGCGCAACACAAAAATATTCTACTCCTTCTAAGCAACTATCTCTGCGCGCTTGTCACCGACATCATTCGTCCTATCAGTGCTAGCACATTCGCAGCTGCTCCATCAGCCCTGATGACCGCTATCACTTAGAACACAGTGATATGTTATGGATAGTTTATCACTGCAACATCTACGGCCTAATGAGGTCGTCGAACTCCCACAGATGTTACGCAACATGAAGTCGAGAGCAACCCTCGCGCCACGAGAATTCCGCGCAACTTATTTCTTGAGGAACTGCGAGAAAGCTTGGGCAGCGGAGAAGCAAGAGATGGAGGATGGGAAAGAGCGAAGAGCAGAACGAGGAGGACTCGCTTTCTGCAGAAATGCAGGTGCCAAGGAACGAGCATCCACCCACATGGTTTATCGCGAACCGCTTCTCTCGTCCTCCTCGCCCTCTTCACTCTCGCTGTTTACTCGCTCGGTTTCCAGAAGCGCGGAGCTGGCACGTGCACGGCGTCTACGAGTCCAAACACCGGGTCTCGAGCGGGGCCTGAGGCGGGTCCCGACCCGTGTTGCGCGCACGCGTTGCTTTTGGAAGCGTCGAGAGCGAGCGCGGCGATGGACCGCGGCTCGGCGCAGCAGCTCGCGCACCGAACCCAGGGTCGACGCCTCGGCTCGGGTTACACGCGGGGAAGGGAAAAGAGGCAGTACCTCTTCCTCCTCCTCGAACTAACCCTCCTTCGAGCTTCGCCAAGCTCTCTATACGGAGGAATTTGCAACGGCAGCGCATTCCGAATAGTGCCGCACGTCGGTTTCCTGAGCGCGGATTAGGTCTGGACGCACTTGAGCGTGTCTCGAACGTAATGTAGAGGTTGTGAAGACAAAGCTAGGACTATGTTTTTCTGGGATCCAGAGGGGATCAATATATGTCAGGTCCCCTAATTGACATCCAGGGGAAAATAGTACGACAAAAGAAATCCATGCGTGCAGTTTCAAATGTTTTAGTTGACAGAAACGTCAGTCTAAAGCTATAACACATCTGGTTTGCGCCCTATAGATTTTCCCGTGGGCATGATAAAGGCATGGTAGCCCAATGGGACCGCGGAGCGGCCGAAAGGCTAGGTCGAATTCGGTCCGAACGTGGAAGCGACCCGCTTCGGGCTGAAAAACTGGTACGACCCAAGGACCTCAATAAAGTTTCTTTTGCGTCAATACGAAAAAAAAAAAAAACGCCCTTGATTTGTTCGAGCTTTGGCGGTGACGTGAACACGGCGCTGCCATGGCAGGCGAATCAGTTTCGTAGCCAAGAGAGCGGTTTGGCGGGACCTACCACCCCCCCCCCCTCCTTTCCCCGAAATTTTTATATTTGGTATGTGTATATATATGCACGCGCATACGAACGCACGCACGAACATACCCAAAAGGGGGCTCGTACTCCGTCCTCCCCCCTCTCCCATCCCCCCGGAAAAAAAACAAATGCGACAATGCATACGCGGGTCTCCTGCTGAAGCGTTATCGTATAATTTATGTAGCAGCCACGACAATTATTTGCCGTTGAGATACACGTTGTTTTTCGAAAAATCAATATTTGATTAGCTAAGATAACGCTTTCGGTGGCATTGCTCCGAATACTGAATATCTTAATTTCCTTTCCTCGCTGTAGCTTCCTTCTGACCTGCCAACAGCGCTCTTTCTTTAAGCTTATACATCAGGCGGCCCGGTGGCGATCGAGGAAGCCCAATGCCGCTGGCTCGAATCACGCAGGAGTACGAATCGGAAGCTTCGCAAGTGCTATTTAGCGTTTGACCGGGTGCCTCCACTCGGAATATGCCCAGTGACAGGATTGGCTGAAACTTTTAGCGTATATATGACTCCGTACACATTCTGCCCGCTTTCTAATGGTAACGTGCTCGCGTATTGAACCACTGAGACCACGATCGCCAAATGAAACAAGAAGGCAGCATTTTACACCGCCCACGGAAGGGTTGTCTTCGTCCACCTTTCGACCCGCGCCGAGCGTACACACCCCGGTACAACTTCGCCGCTGGAATAAAAACGAACAGCGATGAATGGCAGATGGGAAGGGTGCGGGCGCGTCAAACGTGGCAGATGGGTTGAGAGTCACCAGCCGGACCCACCACAGTATCTGTCTCGCATTGCGCGCAGGAAAAAAAAAATGCCTACTCTAACGTCGACAAAGATGATGGCGCGTCGCGAAGATCTAGAGCAAAAGAAAACCAACGCCGGCATTAGGGCAAAAACGAAAAGAAAAGAAATAATGAAAGAGCTAGACGGAAGAGGGAATCGTGCGCACGGCAGAAACAGGGGGCGGGGTGGGCCACAAGAAGAGCTCGTGCAGTCATCAGAGGGCGTGGTGTTTCCCGCAGCTGGCGCTGGGTGGAGCCGCAGGCGCCCACCTAATGACGCTGCCAGCGCCGCTTTCACCGCCGTGAGAGCAGCGCGGCCGTGTATGTGCGTTTATTTCTTCAAGCCACACACTGGTGGCAGCAGACCACGGAGGAAAGAAAAAAAAAAGGTCCCGTAAGGACGTTCTTACATGCGCACTGTGCACTTGATGTCTGCCTACAGAAGCCATATAGCACCGGCAGCGCCACGTGCGTCCCGTCTCCCACTAACAGTCAGACGCCCACGTGACCTCAAAGCTTGAACTTTTCTTCACGATTCGGTTCAGGAAGTCGCAACAGTGCTGCTGCTTAGACTACCACATAGGAGATGCATGAACTTCTGAAGGTAGTCCATAGCTTATAGAAGTCCCTTAGATGTAAATGAAGTCCCACTGATTCCTGAGAAGTACCCCAGCACAGAAGAAGTTCGCGCAAGTTTTGTAGTGCTTTCACCACCCCACTTTGAAGCTACGGTATACTGTTAAAAGTCCTAAAGACATACTCCAGCTTCTAGAATACTTAAACTTCCAGAAGCGCAAACGGTTTGCAGCACCATGGTTCTTGCGCAAGTCTACTACTACTTAATACTTTTACTGCAGACACCAAACTGCGGTAAGCGTAACAAGTCTTGGCATATTTGTGGTTGAACTAGAAACGTGTTGTATAACAACTTAGGAATGGATACAGGTTGTAGCGACAGACTGCTTTTCCTCACAATTAAGGTAAGTAATTCCTTCACCTGAGCGTCTCTTGTCAATGCGGCATGCCGCCATCGAGTCAGCCTCTTTTAGGAGTGCAAGGAGAACACGTGAAACACTATCGCGAGCTGTAACTGACCCATCTGGGAACACAAGGGGTTCGAGGCACGCGTGCGGAAGGTGCTTCTTTCGCAGGATGACACTCATCACGGAATTTTGGCTTGCCAATAGCAAAGTGCACTCCCGAACGAAACGTGTTCCGAAATCGATGCCCCAAGTGTTTGAAACTAGTCGCATGCAGGAACGATAATCTTAAGAAACTTAGAGCGCAAGCGCTGCTCAATGAGGCGTCGAGCAGCCCGGGCCGGAACATGCATGTTCTCTGCTACCTCGTGTTCACTTATAACGGGACTCTGGGTTCTCTCGTTTGTGTGCCGTTGCTCTCTCGTGGCCTCCATGGCGCGCACTTCACGGCCACAGCCACAATCTGCGGTGCTATTTGCAACAAACAAAGCGCACGGAGGGTATTCAGTGACCCCGCCGTGCCCACAATGTGCGTCACAGCGCTTTCATTCGCATGAAGGACTTGTATCCTAATAATACTTGTCGATGCGCCCCCTAGTGGCCTGCGTGCTGGAGAACGAATAAACTGCGTAATCATAAACGATGGCAAAAAAGTGGGCATACTAGGAAAGAGCCAGAAAAAGGAAAGCCTTCAACGATGTCCACTGTTCAATTTTTCTACGCAAACGAAGAAACAGATAGGCGTGCGCACAAAGTGAGAGGCCGGGCCTTCTTAGGACAGGCTGCTACCTGTCCTAAGTAGACGTATCCCTTTACAAATTTCAGTGCCGCGCTACCTATCGGCAGTAAAGAGTGCTATAGAATTATTGAAACTATTGGTGAGGAAATTATAAGCAGTGAGGATTAATAGCTCGGAGACCTGCGGCTTGCGGACGTCCGGTTCAGCAACGTGGAGATGACTAGCAACAGGTGATCAAAGAAAACCAGGGACGACAATGCGTAAAAGAAAGTCTGGTTATGTTCAGTAGCCGTGCAGGATAACGGGAGTCCAATCCATGATGTGCAATCAGCCTCTATAGTCTAGGACATAAGCTTTAGTACTTTATCTAACTTAACCACTCACCTGGGTTTCTGATAAACAGAAGGACGTACACTTATAAAAGAATGAAGGTAAGCGGAAGCGCATATAGGAGATATTATCGAATCGTCCAATCATTACACATCAGTAAGAGGGCTATAAGAAGTCGGCAGGCAATGTAATGTCTAGTGCGGATAACCAACTTGTTTTCATTTAAAGGGTCACTGATTAGACGACAAGCCTGGAAATCGACGGTTATGAACTGGGCTCAGCTAAGGCAAAACAATTAAGGTACTATCAGATTGCCGAGCGAAGTCTTCGTCATGCAGTAGACATGATCATGAATGGTATGTCGTCACGCCATTATAGTTGAGGATATTAAGAAGACCTGTTCGTTATAGATCACGCAATGGAGCAGGTAGATGAACCTCTGTATGACGAAATGGACGGGGAAGAATTGCAGCCGAAGCCAGGTGGCAGAGGGTTACGTGGTATGAAAATATTGCAGGCATATTGAATAATGGGCAGATAGGCGATGATCGTCACGACGATGAGGTAGATTATGTAACTATTTATTTTGTTGCCAATCCGTGCATAGTCACTGCAGGCACTGGCCTGAGAAGAAGGCACACTAGGCCGCTATTGTTTACGCGGGCAAAAGTTCAATGCATGAGCGGTGCCGGAGGGGGGGGGGGGGGGGAGGGACGCCCCCCAAAATATTCTTGTCTCCCCCTGCACCCCCAAGAGCCATCATAGTCACAATACAACGCATAAGTTCCCCGCCAACTCTTCCATCCCCCTGAAGGAACTTACTTGTCGTAGGTGCAACCTCCTCTCCTCCTCCCCCCCCCCCCACCCCTAGTAAACAAATCCTGGCGCCGACCCTGGTTCTATGGCAAATGTCAATTCCTGCCTCAAAAGCTATTACACGTTCAAACATTGAATTCGAAGCCGCGTGTGCTCAGGGCCTCGGCAATCAATCAACCATCTATCAAATCCTGCACGCCGTAACATTTCGTCAAAGAATGCATTGCACTCCTCAGAGAATCTCCGAGACAACGGCCCCACCGCGTACATGTAATCGGTTTCTTCTCAAACTACACTGTGACGCCGTCCCTCTGTTATGTGCGACTTCGACTGCGTAAGTCATGTGTCACAGCGGGGCCAAGCGCGGTGCGTATTGATGGAGAGAAACAGCTTCAAACACAGCCAACAACAGCATAGTTCGGTTGGGCATCGCTCTCTCAGGATGCGGTACAAAACCGTAAACAGAGACCTACAGAACCGCGTTATATTCGGCGAAACACGGTATCCGTAGTGAGGCAAGCACGCACGGTTCTCCTGGTGGTAGGGCCTGAAAGGAAAACAGCGTAGTGCCTGAAGGGCCAAGCGACGACGACAAGATGAGCACTAGAGAGTAAAAAAAAAAAAAGAAGAAGAAAGAAAAGAGCAAGCGATCCAGACGACGGTGGGTGGACAGCGAGATGGGGCGTGCCTCCCACACCCCTTTTTCCTCTTCGAAGCGGCCGCCGCTGTCTCAAACTACTCGTCATCGTCGTTGGGGCAGCCAGCTTTGCCGCTTCTGTCCTCTCTCTCTCACTTTCTCTTTGTTTTTTCTTTTCTTTTTTTTTTCAAAGATACTTTCCAGCAGCATTCCGCTCAGAGCAGCCGCATCAGATATGGCGTGAGCGCTGCCTGCAGCTCTTACGTGTTCGCGCATGCGCGTACAGGGGAGGAGGGAGAGGACCACGGTGGCGGGCGGTGCCGGTGTGTCTGCGCGTGTGTGTGCAGGGCGCGACGATTCTCCGCAGAGTGATCCCCACAGCGCGCGGTGACGAGGAGACGCCCTCAATCACGGACTAAAGCATACTCGCCTACAGGAAAAGCGCTTACAGATAGTCGGAAAAAAATATACAGAAAAAATCACGTCTATTGTAAGCAAGCCGAACGAACGTTTGGACAGGACAAAAGGCAGCTCAGATGGGCCGATCTGAGCGCTCAGAGCATTGCCGTGAAGCAACGTCTCCGCTTCACTTTGAAGGCTTCAATTCCCGGAACGCCCTCTTGTCGATTAAATTCTGATGAAGAATCCCGGTTAAAGGTACCCATATAAGCGTCATATGCAATAATCATCGTGATATTGAAGTCTACAGTAAATAAGTTCATACATAGACGTGAGCAGCGTTTATCCAGGGGGGGGGGGAGGCGCAGCGCCCCCCCCCCCCCCGAAATCCTTGATTTGGTCGAGTCCGAAAAAAAAACACGCTTCGCAATGGATGCAAAAATAAAATGAAGTGATGAAGTGCTCCTCACAAAGGCCTGCCTGAGGTTTCCGGATTTGTCTTTCTGGGGCCAAAGACGCGAGTGAACAGTTCTTGGTATGCAACGCGAAGAGTTGTCGGCTGACATTATCGTCAAAAACCTGCATGGTCATAACCCTGTACTTTAAGCAATGAAGGTAAAATCCGACTAAGCAAAGGTACGGGTCAGACTTGCGCCCCCTCCCCTCCCCCTTCCTTGATTATGCGGGGCGCCATAATCATCATCAACTTTGTGGACAGTTCAAGTCATTATAATTTTCCGAGCATATCCCTGATTGGCTCTGCGAAGCTTCCGCGCACTCTATGACAATGGCGGTTCAAGCGGGAAAGTTCACTTTAAAATTACGATTCCTTCGTGATATCGCTCGTTCCTCCACAAGTAATTAAGGCCTTAAGTGCCTCATCATACGAAAAACGCGGCGTGTGATAAAAGATGTCACGTGACCTCGCCACAGTGAGAAATAAAAAAAGAAGCAGGGTTCAAGCCGACGCGCACTGTACGGCCGTCAATCATTCTATCCACAGAGCCACGCTAGCGCTTTAAACTTCTTCGAAAAAACGAAAACCTTATACAGGTCAGTCAAGGAGTGACGTTAACATGTGTAATGCGTGGGAAAACCGTAGCACCACATCAGGCGTCACACCATGTGAATTGCGTAACGAGTGAGTGGTTTAGAGCTGCCTATCCATTGCAAAGGGCTGAACTATTAATGATCAGCAGCAGAACCAGCCACATAAACACAGTACGCACCATTGCCTTACAGACGCGTAGTGGGTACTTCGCCACTTTGCAAAATGCTGAAGAATTATGGCATACAGGCCCGAAGCCATGGAGGAGGGGGGGGGGGGGCTAGCCTTCCCCCTCCCCCTTCAATTTTGATGAAGTGGGTGTTTTTACGAAAAATAAATAATGAAAATAGGCGTTTTTCTCAAATAGTCAAGGCCTTCAGGCCCCCGCCCGAAAAAAAATTCCTGGCTACGGGCCGGATGGCGTACTGCATGGCGTTCGCCCACCAGTATTCTTAGGCGTATACTTAAGGGACCCTGTGAGTTCTCGCTGCAAGTACTAACTCCCATTATTCAATAAAAATCGGGGAAATAACCACCTGCGTGCGGGCGCGCGTCTAATGCTAACGTTAATCTTGGAAAGATGTCCCAGACGGGAAAAGTGCAGAAGCTGCGCGAACGGACGACAGCAATTAGACAAAACCCGCCACGTGGCAATGCTAATCAATCAGTCGGACTGGGCGGAGCAGAGGGCACGTGTAAAAGAACAATTAGCAAAAGAACGGCGACGATAACGCGCCAGACGAGCGGAAGAATCATAAAGGGGGCGAGAAATACACGTCAGGGAAACGGATGACTCTACAGCGGGGTAAACTGAAAACAAGAGATAAGAAAATCAATCGCGAAACGACTGCTGGAATACACACGCTCGCTCTCTCGCGCGCGAACTGCGCCATGTACCGCAGCACGTGGCAACACGAAACTCTGGCCGTGTACTGCACCGAGAGTCGCGTCCGTCCCGTTGTCTTGGCGCTGCCCACGTTTTAAATTACAGGGTAGTGAAAGCACCCTTACACGACTGTGTATCACTAATTCCGTGCAGTGGTCGTATGAGTCAGTGGTGGCAAACGTGGAGGTGAAATTTTTCAGCGACCTTACACTACTTGTTCACTTATTTCAACATGACGCAGCCTTTTGATAAAGGGATGTCGCAGGAGTGGTTAGCTACCGATACAAATACTGCGAAGATTAAAAAACGAGAACTATTCGGATATATAACTATGGGAACTATGGCCTGCACCAAAGTCCCTGCCAAAGTTCGTTGAACTAACTAAGTTATACCTACATGTATAGGGGACTTACCCTACACGCTTTGTGTCGCAAGTCAAATTTCATAATAAGAATAGATAACATTATACCAGAAATGTTCAGCATAGATAAGGAGCGGACTACAGGTAAAGTGTACCGGGGTTCATCTATAGCGCGCACAAGCAAGGTCAATGTACGTAAACGTCATATAGTAATGACAAGTTGATAACGATAAGTGTAATATAGTATATATACGTGTAGTCGAGTATACGTGAGTCAAACAGGCATGGTACGCAAACAATCGGCTCAGAGAGCAACGCAACAACGTTCAAGAAAATAATGGAGACCTTTCTGACCTTCATTGGCGTAGTGTGTGGCTGGCTACAATTTTAAACCGGAAGATCGGGATTTTTTTTATAGGAAGAATGGCAACCAGGCAATCGCAGGGAAGGCTGAAGATGTGACAGCTTCAGGATCGGCGAAACGCGAGTCAAAGCCTCGTGCAAGCGGGGAGCAAAAATTTAAAAAAAAAGGAAAAAGAAGAAGCTTCCCCATTTGAGAGCATATAAAAACGTGGATTCGGCTAGAATGCGTGGCTGAACCTATATATGTAGTGACGTTTATGCCAATGAATGATCCACTGCAAGTCAGATGCATATCGTACGCAGTACGTAACTGGGACCATATTCACGAAGCCTTTCGCTGTATATAAGGGTCCTTCGCCAGCCGGCTTCGATAATGATATGCGCAGCGTCGGGATTGGCTGAAATTTTATCTCGCGAAACAATTCAAGCTCGAGACGTTTCTGTGCGCGTATTGGTCCTGTACGCCACCGCGCTGCACCGAATTATCGTGGGTACGCGCGTGTGGTGCCGGCCGCACCGGAGACGTGGCAGCCGATGGCGCAGCATGCGGCGCACGCCACATTCGCATCAACCGCGCCGGGGGCCGAGCACTTCGTCGAGTGCTATAGGGGCGATGGGACAGCGATGCACTCCGCTTCTCGTATGCCTTCGGTGCTCGAGGAAAAACAAAAACAGAACAAAAAAAGCAAGACTTGATGTTGCGACCGAATAACAGCCTATAGGACGTTAGAGGGGGAAAAAATGGGGACAACAGGATAATATGAGAACGAAAGTACCTTTCTGCACGGAACAGCATGCCGAACGGACCAGTTAGCGAAGGAAGGATCCTAAAGATTTTGCAGTTTCCTAGGATATAAACCTAGTAGTGTTAATCATGAGCCCGAAACCTCAGGTTGTCTGTTACCCTGGAGTTGAGATTGCTTAACTTTCTTTTCAAAATATCAGTTTTATTTATTTTTATTTACTTATTTATTGTGAGATAGAAGAATAAGCGGCATCTAGGAGCTCGACTTTTTGTTACTTACGAAGGAGAGCTACTGAAAATGGTTTAGTTATTTTATGGGATTTAACGGCCCAGAGCGACTCAGGATACGAGACGCCGTGTATAGTGTAGGGCTCCGGGTTATGTCGACCGCGCGTTGACATCTCACTGATGACATCGCGCAGTACACGGGCCATTATCCTTTCGCCTGCCTCCATCGAAATGCGGCCGCCGCGGCCGGGATCGAAGCCGCGCCTTTTCGGTCAGCAGGCGAGCGCCGCAACTACTGAGTCACGGCAGTGGCCCTCAGGTTACAATGAAGCCAGAGAAGGCACGGTGAAGCTTAACCGTTATGTCTAATTAAAACGTGAATATAATGACCTATAGAGGGAGTGTCATATAATATACCTCGAACGCTAATTGACCCCAATAAGCATATCCTCCTTAGACGAGGCACAAGTAAAAGCGACAGGTAAATTAACCACCCGGGCACGCGATTTGCTACTCTACTCAGTACAGGAATGAGAAAAGTCACACACAGGTACGAAAGTAGAGAACAGTCAATACACGTTCAACGTGCACGCACCAGAGCCTTAACCAATGAGTCACACGCGTAGTCGCAAGCAGAGTTGTTTGAGACTTGATCGTGAAGAAGCGCGTGAGCAGGCATCCGCATATAAGCGGTTTTCATGCGCAGCAGAGTCCCGAACTCCCAAGACAGAGCAACTGGTTGCGAGACAGCTGAAACTGCCTCGTAATATCACAATTCAAGCGAAGCTTGCTATGGGTTACATATTTCGGAGGCGCAGCGGCGGCATAGTACGCGAAAAACCCGGCGCCGGCGAGTGACCGGAAATGCAGGTGTGTACGGAAATGCGGTCCTCGAAGGAGAGCCGGTCACGTGCATGTTTGCGTGCGTCGTTTTTCAATAATCGATGCTCTCTCTCTCAGTCGTGGGCTTGTCGGCTACCAGACGCTTGTGATATGGCAATCTCGTCTTTTATCCAGGTTATCACTTGTTGTTTCACACTGCCACGTTTCATGGTTGCCTGGATATGAACGCATGACCGTCGTTGTTGCCTGTAGCAAGTGAAGTGTGACGCTGCTAGTGCTAAGCACGTGGTTGAAGGTCCAATTCCCGGCATGGAGGAAGGAAAGAGTTAGGAGGGAGCATTGCACAATGAGAAAGAAGGAAAGAAAGGAAACCGGACGAAAAATGTCCGGTTTCCAGGTTATATCTAGCACTTTAGGCGGGACCTGATTAAGAGTGGCAGCAGCTAAAGTTGTCGTGATCTTCCTCAATATAGTCCTCCATATTCATTTCGCTTATTTTTGTTTAACTTCTCTTTTTGAGGTGCAACGTTAGACGAGACCACTGGACGTTCATCTCACAGCGAAACTGAGGAAAAAGCACTCCGCCACACACTGTAACGGCGCTCGCCTCGGCGCGCAGCACCGGGAAGCATCAGCAGCGAGCCGCCACCAGCAATTTTTTTGTGTGTGTCTTTTTGTTCTCGAGTCATTAGCCACGCCCGTCTTTTCTGCAGCCGCTCTCCGGGCGACAATGGAGACATGCGGAAACGACGAGTGGCGACGCGCTCATGTAGTTGCGAGTCGTTGCGCTCGCCTCGTCGCGCGCAGCGCACATCCGCGACAGTGCCGTAGCCGCGATGATGACAACGTATACACCCTACCGTCCCACGTATACGCCCGACACTCGTGTCGTTCACGCGGCATTACGCACCGCATCTTCCCCAGCCTTCCTTGCCTCCCGACATCCCCATCCTTCCGGACGCCACACCCTCACCGACGTCCCCCCTCCTTTTCCCGCATCACAAGTGACAAACACGTGTTTACCCTCACCCAGATAGTCCCACCGCCAAAAGCCAGTGTCTTGTATGTGTTCTCTCGTCTTCGTCCTGCTCTAGCGCTATTTCTTCGTTCAAAAATCAGTGTCGATGTATTTCTCCCTATGCGTCACAATTATGCTATATTTGTTCATCGAACTTTCATCTTTATACACCTCACTTCCCGTTTTTCCCTACTCTTTACTGCCAGTTTGTTGTTTTTTTCTTGCCTGCGTTCAAACTCTCCCACCCCACTCTCCCTAATCATCGACCCTCCCTCACACTGTTCTACATGACAACCGTGCGCGTCCCCAGCTTCCCCACCGCCCGTGCATTTAGGGAAGCGCGATATCACCGACCTTCGATGGCGATTTCAGTTTTTCTTTCGCTCGTACCGCTTCGACAAATTTCTCGCATGGCCCCGCGCCCCAGACCTTATCGTTCCCAAAATTTTCCTCTTTCTTTATCAAGCACAGCTCAGTGCTTTCCCGACATCCACGGGCCTCTCTCCCAACTATTCCCGCTTCGTCACACCTTTTCCATTCTCCCCAACGCGACGGCGAGCGAGGGCTCGACAACGACGAAGAGCTACCCCGAAAACATCTCGTTCTCCTCACCCCCGCGCGCGCCCTCCCCACTTCCCTAAGCGAGGACCTCCCTCACTTCCCGACCCCGGCAAAGGGAGGACTGATGAGAAATCAATGACCCCCCGAGAGCACGCGGCGGTCGAGCGACGACGGCCACTCAAAGTGTAACTTATTTCTGTTTTTCCCCATCTCTTCACCCACCCCCTTTCCTTTTTGTTCTCCCTTCTCTCACACGTTTCCCTATTTCCCCCATCGTTCGTGAGACTCACGCCCACACCGCGCAGGTGGCGGTGCGGAGCGAATTATTATTTCCCCTTTCCCGCGGAGTGGCCGCGGGCCCGTTCAGCGCATCACGGCCGCGGTTCCCCAGTTCCCTTCGCCGTCCCGTTGTTCGAGCGCCCCTTCCCCCTTTTTTGTTTTTACGCCCAGCTCCGCGTGCCAGGCGCGGCGCGCGAGCTTTCGTTCCACCTGGAGCGCTTCCTTTTTTCCACCCTTTTGATGACCCTGTCGCATTTCACGGAAACTTGCGCGAGTTAATTGCCTCTTTATTTTTCCTTCTACGGCTGGCGGGATGGGCCGCCCGCGATTCCCTGTGTATAAGAACTCGTCTTTTCAGATGCCGAGGCAGGCACTCAGTTGTTGCGCTTTAAAGTCTCAAAAAAACAGACTGAATGAAGGTATGGGGCAGACTTGGCGCCCTTCTTAGATAAATGAGGGGGGGGGGGTGACCCCCCCCCCCTTTTTTTTTTAGCACGCCTATATTTGGAGGCATATAGACCCTTCCCCCATCCTGCAGAGGAGGGGCCTAGATCAGTTCTGTTTCCGTACAACTGATTTGCCATGTTCAGTGTCCGCGTGCTTCGAGTCGTCGATTAATTCGCCCTACGCTGCTAACATGCCAACCTCCTGGTTAGCTCAGATAGTAGAGGGACCGCCCTTGAAAGGCGTTGGCCCCGGATTCGAACCCCAGATGAGAAAAAAATATTGCGACGACTCAGAAGCTTTCTTTTCTTTTTTCTTCTTTTTTTTTCCTTTTTTTTTGAGTAATCCGTAAGAATTTCCTTGTAGCTCTGTGGTACAAAAACTGGTACATGCCAATTTTTTTCTCTTTCATACTGACAGTTCAGTGGCACAGCCACCCGCGGTGGCACAGTTGTTACACGGTGCTCGGACGCTGACCTAAAAGGACGCGGGTTCGATCCGGGCCGTGGCGGTTGCATTAAGTCAGTACACGTTACAGAAGAGCAAGTGGTAAAAATTTTCCGGAGGCCGGCGCGCCTCGTACTCATATCGTAGTCTTGGTTCGCAAAAACACAGTATGATTATTATTCTCAGTTCAACCGCATGTTGAACAGAGCAACTGACGCGCATATATATATATATATATATATATATATATATATATATATATATATATATATATATATATATATATATATATATATATATATATATATATATATATATATATGTCGTCGCATTCGCCCACACCGGCTCACATCTCACCAAGACATGTGGTCGACACTTCACAAACGCCTTGGTGACCCCGCGAACGGCATGCGGGGTTTTGTTTTAAAAAGCACGCGTCCCGGCCGCCCCGCTAAGCTCACTGCGTAATAAGCCTCGGCTCGCGAGCCCCCTTCGAGCAGGCACTCGCCGTACGTACACAAACAAATCGGGCTGAGGTCAGCTCTCCGCCGCATTTTTAGGGTCCCGCGTCCAGTGAACCCGAGCGCACGCACCGCAGGCATCCTCCGCATGGTGCGATGAGACGACTGAAAAGCAGCAAGAGCCATATACTACACACCGGTCAGAATGCACGTGTGCGTGAAAGCGCACGGGGAAGAGATTATTTCGGAGCCCGGACTGACACTTCTTGGCAAGTGTACAAGATAAAAAAATAATAATAATGCAAAGAAAGGCGAGGGAGCTCAGAAGAAGACTTGGGAGAAAAGAGAGATGTTAGAGTAACACGTCCGCTTGGACGCCAGCCCGCCGCGAAACCCTGCGGCGCGCGAGACAGGGACGCGCCGTTGATGTGGCGGCGCGCAACCGCTCTTACAAAATACGCATCTTTATGGAGCTCTTTCCTTTACTTTTTTTTTTCTTAACTCGGTCAGTTTAGGATTCCCGTCGACTTACCCGTGTGAGACAACATACATCCGACGTCGTTCACCTCTGCGAACGGCGACGTTTATTTGTGAACCTGCTGACGTGCTCTTGGGCCTGTTTTTCGTTTTGAGAACAACACTATTAAGAAGTGCATACGCAGTCGGGCTGTATACACGCGACATTCGAGAGTGACGCTGTTGCTCGCGCAGTATAGCCTCAGAGCTGTGAGATTACGTGAATGATTAATGGCTTGTCCCATTCCCGGTCCGTGAAATAAACGGACATATTTTTGCGACGAGGGGCCTCCCCCGCTGAACGGTGACCGTGGGATGATTAAGTGCGCCACTGCGATTGACCGTGAAAAAAAGAACGAAATAAAACGAGCCCGTGTTACGCAAAGGTGTTGACTGAGACACCGCCGCTACGTAAGTGAGCCCAATAACTCGAAAGACTGCGCTGGTTGACCTGGCAATCTTTAAGACAGGGTCACGTGAACAAGTTAAGAGCCATACATGTATGCTGCCAATTTGGGTGGAAAGGGGGGGGAGCACAAGGGTTCGCTCGCCCTCTTCGAACTTTACCAAGGGCAAGCGGGTAGGAGGGAGCCCCCCCCCCCCCTCCCGCCCTCTCGTGTTGCATACTTTAGCTGTCCTAATAGACGGCCGTTTTTCGTTCAGGAGAACTATATAGAGATGAAAAATTCTTGAACACGGAGTGTCGCTAAAGGCTCCAGCGAGACCGTGCGTTCAAATATTTTTCATCTCTTCAAGCTTCGATTTTCCCATATATATACTGTTGGGGTTAATGTCGCGTAAACAAACTTCAAAATCTAGATTACCACAATGGCTACATTTAATTTGTGTGGATGTCTCGATGCAGTTAGTCCAGTTTGACTCCACCTCCCGAACATACATCCTGCGGTTCACGCCGTCATTGTTGCCACCCCCCTCCCCTTCTCCTTAGGGCAAATGGGAAACACATGCCTCTGGAGTTGTAACACATTGTCATAGCGATTAATACGGCGCCTTTCTTCGAACTGTCGCCAGGAAGTTCGGGAAAAAAAAGAAAGAAACCGCCCCATTTTGCGCTCGAAGGGACACCTCGCGCTTCCTGTTACCAAGTGGAAAGGGAAGCACGAATCAGCAAGGACTCTTGGCATCGCTACCCGCCACGATGGTCTAGTGGTTACGGTACTCGACTGGTGACCCGGAGGTCGCGAGACCGAATCCCGGCAGCGGCGGCCGCATTTTCGGTGGAGGCGAAAATGCTTGAGGCCCGGGTGCTTTGATTTAGGTGCACGTTAACGAACCCCAGGTGGCTGAAATTTCCGGAGTGCTCCACTACGGCGTCCCTCATAATCGTATCATGGTTTTGGGTCGTAAAACCCCTACAATTACTATTAATATTGGTATCGCTTGTACGCGGAGACAATGCCCACAGCGCTGACTAGCAATAATTTTCATTCGCCAAAGCTTGCGAAAGTAAACGCCACTTAACCACCACGAGGGAACCGTTATGACCAACGTGGTTATGACGGTTCGAGTAACCTGACCTCCAGAGCGCAATATATCATAGTTTCGAGCGGAACAAAGCGAAACGCCTCTTGCCGCTCGTCCTGACCGCTGGACGGCGCCAGCGAACAAATCTTCGAGCCGCGCTGCAACCGCTGCCACCACAATGATGACGACCGTCCCGCAACCCGCCCCCTTTAGGCCGCTTAATGGAGAAGCGCGCGTCGTTTGATAGCCTCCTCGTGAAGTAAAAAAACTCTCTCACTCTCTCGGAAACGGCTGGCTAGCCACAAACACGAGGAAAATAGACTGCCCCTCCCTTGCAGCGTATACAGCCTGCGTTGAAACGAGAAAGATAAACCAAAACGAAAGGCCAGAGACAAAGATAAAAGAAACGAGGGAGGATTAGAAGAGGAGAGGCCGTCGTGTGTGTTGGGGTGTGGAGGTAGGATAAGACAGGACGCTGGGATTGCGGGGAGGGGATGGAAAAGCGCGCCCAAACAGTGCCCAGCGCATATAGCGTAAGGCTTTATCTCGCGCGGGAAGAAGACAAGCGTAATAATAATGCTCCGGCAGCACGTGAGAGGAGCTCCGAAAATAGCAGCGGAGCGCCCGAGCGCGCTAGAAGCTTCTCGGGAAATATAATACGCAAGAAGCGGCGGGCGTGGACAGGAAAAAAAGAAAAAAAAGAAGCAGGGGGAGGAGAGGATAGCTGCCGTGTAGCCGCAAAAATTACGGCGGACAAAGAAAAGAAAGACGCGAAATAAATAAACACACGGCCCGCTCGAGCGTCAGTTGGCGACTCGGACCCCTCCCCTTTTCCGTGGTGGACGGCGGCTACGCTCTCGGCCCGGCGGTATACACGTAGAGTATATAGTAGAAGAAGGCCTTCTTCGTGGTCCACGCCTGCCTAAAGAAACTCCACGTCGTCCTAGGTGCTCGGGCCGCCGCCGCATGCGCGAGGGGCGGATCGCGTCGGCCGCGCTGCCAGAGGGGAGACGTTATAAGCCAAAGCCGGCCGCCGGTCCTGGCCGGATGGCTGGCTGTAGCCGACCCCCCCAAAATAACGTGAACGTCTCGTTTCCAGAGTGCGGAGGGAGCTGAAGAAGGAGCTATGGCAACACGACCCTTCGTATCTTCTTTCCACTTACACGCCCACCGTCCCCCCCCCCTTTCTTCTTTCCCCCCTGAAGCCCGCTGCCACACCACGCCCAGGGCTTCCGGCTCGTCCCGAGGTTTGGCAGAAAACGAACGCGTTTCGAAACCCGATACACTAGCGCCTTCAACCGCGCGACCACGGCGTGGTCGTCTCTTTTGCATAACGCGTGCGCGTGGCGCATAGCCGAATATATATGGTCGAAATATTTTTCCCACGTGATTAAGTTTGCATGCGGCGTACACGTACTTCAGTTGCGTTGCTAGAAACTATGGGACAGCCAGGGGAAAGTTTGAGTGCAGGCGGCGTTCAGATTGGCAGTAGTTGTAGACAATCAAAACATGAAGGATTGGAGAATGTAGGAGTAATGCTACGCAAGCAATAAAGTTATGGTTGAAAATGAGAGATAAAAATCAGGGCTCGTGAGGAGACTTGTCTCACTGATACGAATGCACACCAGAAGAAACACAAATTTTCATTCTGCGTAATTTGCAGGATGGTATTCCGGGGGAATGAGATAAACGGCAATAACTGCAAATTGTGTATTACCGGCGTCACCGCAAGTCCGGTGCTTCACGTAAAAGCTGGGAGTTTTGTCGCAGGGCATCACGGTGTAGCTGTGAAACATGACGTATACAGAGAGGCTGCGAAAATCGCGTTGTGTTTGAACGCAGGAGAGCTGTGGCACCAGATGCGTGGAAGGTCAAGCATTCTGGTCGTATTGTCATAGCTTCCGGGAATTCAGCTTCTGTAGCGGTCTCACTTTCAGACGACACCAGTGTCTCGGCTAAGCAGATGTAAGCAACCAAATAGACGAAACAAACTACGCCTTGCGCTAACCTTAGCTGCGACACTTTGAGGCACGTAGAAAAGCTCCTTTGTGACCTGAAGACAAAGTGTATGAGCTTTAGCACGGAGACTCCTATTTTGTGCTCGCTTATTCGTTCACGAGAATGGCTTGGTGGGCTAGTTGGTATCGCACCTTAGAAACGTTACAGCTCACACAGACGGGAACAGAAGAAGAAGAGACAAGACAGCGCTGAACAACAACTGATAATTTATTTTGAAGGAGCAAAACATATATACGCTGAACCAGCCAGTCATAACGCTCTCAAATCGAAGCACCGACGAAAAATACAAGTATAAGAGTATGACACTCATCATTTTGCACTCTGCCTATTGCATATCAGCGTTCAAATAATTATTCTTCTTTCTTTCTCTCTCTCTTTTTCTCTTTCTTTTTTTTTTTTTTTTGAGAGCGTCACGGAAGGAACGCTCACGCAATACTCTTTTCCACGATCGATTTCGTTAGCTTCTATCACTTCACGAGTCAGCTTGTCCTTTTCTTTCTTAATCACGGAACACTGCCCGAAAAGCGGTTCACAGGCACAACTTATACAACGTAAAGCCAAACAAAAATCCTTCTAGCAAAATTCTTGTGCTCTTCGCTTCAACCTCAATCTCCTCGAGGAAGAAAAGTGTGCCGAGGCCTGCTTGGCGTTTCACCAGCGACCCACCAGGCGTCCTCTCTTCCAGGGTGACCGGGAGGCCGAGTAACATAGTCCAGGTACGAACCCTCGCCATCCGGCCCCTGGCTCCGTGAGCCGTCGACGAGAGACAGAAAACAAACCTGCTCGAGTGGCGGGGGCGTGGCAGTTGCGTAGGAGCCAGCGAGCGTGCCGCACGCATTCTACGAAGACCTGCTGTGGACGGAGATAGTCCATTCTGGCACGCACGACATAGAAGCCAAGTTCGGAGAGCCGAGGCTTGCGCCAGAGTCTGCATGGAGACGCCACGCAGCGGCGTAAAAAGCCACGCAAGCGCGAAGCTACAGCCCTGTCGGTTACGCCGCTGGCTGCTCAGTGTACAGGGATAGTCGTACGCGATAAGCCAAGAGGGCTGGCTGCATACTCGAGTTGCGCGCGAGTGAAGTGGTTTGTTTGTTTGTTTGCGCCTGGCGCGTTCGAGTGCGTGCGAGAGTTTCTGCCGACTATGTGAGAGGGTGGAAGATGCTGGTTATCAGGGACGGAGCCATATTTGGGAACGGGGGATCAGGGGAGTGTCCGAACGTCCTCTGCATGAGTATGCGTGTGCATATATACATGCAAACTAAATATTATTGTGGAGGAGACACCTACGTCTGTGCTGGATTCAGGATGCCATCATGGAAAAGCTCAAACGTCCGGCATGCGGTGTCGCTTCAGAGATAAGGGATGCTTACATCGGATGATCCGCTGTCTCACGCCGGACGGTAATGCAGGGCGATTTTGTTCCTGCTTTTTTTCTGCACAGTAAGCCGTTGTGAGCTCACAACAACTGAATTTGAGGGCGATGTTTTGCGCTGCCGCCGTCGGTATCTGTCGCAACCGTCGCGCATAATAAAAGAAAGAAAAAAGCAGGGTTCGAGTCGGAATCGATTCCTGGCATTCCTCGTGGCAGTCAAGTACCACAGAGCCACGCCAGTACCTGTAGCTGCTTCAGAAGGAGGCCCTAATGAGGGGCCATATTCAGGCGAGAAGGAAAGTGGGCAGCTTTTCAAATGTTGCGTCCCACCATGTGAATTGCGTAACTAACGGATGGTTTAAAGCTGCTCAACCATTAAAACAAGGGTTCAGCCACAGCATCAACGAAGTGAGCAGCTACGTATAGGCACACATATTGCCTTATACAGACGTGTAGTGGTACTTCGCTACTTCGCAAACGTGATGATGAATGATGGCGTAGTGGGTACTTCGCAACAGTACTTGCAGTCAGGCGCCCTAAGAGCGTTTACAACGGGCTCTGAGATGACCGTTCCTCCAGCTTATGCTGTGACTGCTGCGTATTTCGCACAGGTCTGGAGTTTCTTCCACGGTGCTGAGAAACAGGATCGGGCTTGCGCATTTCTCGGTCGCTGATTGTATTCGAAATGACACTGCTGACCGCTACTGCACCCCGCTACTGCAGGGTGGTTGAAGAGCCGCTGAGATAGGAAAAGAGGGAGGGAGAGAGAGAGAGAGAGAGAGAGAGAGAGAGAGAACTAATATACGGTAGCGTCAGTGATTAGGAAAAGAGCATGCGGCTGACGATATACAATGGCCTGAAATAAACCAGTCAAATCGACAGTTTTCTAACTCATTACGTTGGATGCAAGTTGCGTATTCTATTGAAAGAGCATCGACAGCCGTAATGAAGTTCGACCAATGGGTTAACTTAGATTTTAAGTACGTGATAACATTGACAAAACACTGATGCATCTGAGCTCAGCGCTAATGTATGTATAGTGACAAATACGGACGCCCACGGAAGACACAGAAGACGGCTGTTCTTCTAAGTCCGCTGACCGCTTTGACCACTTCTAGTTATTCAGTGCATAAAATTACTAGCGTGTCCAACGTTAAAGGGACACTAAAGGCAAATAACAATTTATGTCAGAGTGAAAGCTCAATGTATGACAACGTCTAAAACGGCAATATTATCAACAGCAGTACTCTACTTACCGAGAAATTAAGCTAAATGTATCACACGATGAGCGCCACGAGCGGCACATTTTCAAAATGATCCCGATGACGTATGAGAGTCTGCCTACAATTAATCACTAGTAATCAAACTAGCAGCAATAAAAAAAGAACCTTCCGTGCATCAAGAGACGTAATAAAATGCTGTTTGTTCGTTTCTGTTTGATTCATGGAAAAAAGAACCTCTTTGGCGTTGCCATGGGAAACGGCGCGCGTGGTTCAAAGGTTCCGTTTTCGCCGAACTGCGCTTCGCCCAGCGCCCTGCTTCGCTCACGCGGTCGCGTCTCAGTGGTAGTTTCGGTATCGCGTACTGCCGCGTGTGTTTTGCGCTCTTGAAAGTCGCTCTAGCAGAAAGTTGTACAAAATGCCGCATGCATGTGATGTTCCCGGATGCCCGAATGGTGCACGCCGCCGCGAGGTAACGGCGGGCAACGTTGGGCACGGCAGCAGTGACGTGAGAAAGACTGATTTCAGGCGAGTGATTTGAAGTGCGCTAAACGCGATGCGGACCACGGAAACGTGATTTTCAGGGGCGTAGCCAAGGGGGGGGGTTGGGGGGGTTCAAAGCCCCCCCGAAATTTTTCAGTTTTGCTTGCGTATATAGGCACGCACACATACAAACGCACGCACGAACATACATAAAGTATGGTTGAACCCCCCCCGAAAAAAATTTCTGGCTACGCCCCTGGTGATTTTATTTCAAAATAAGCACTTCATTGGCATAAAAGTAGCACTACGAGGTTTCTGGACCGCTATTTCAACAATCAACGTCGACTTAATATTTGCCTTTAGTATCCCTTTAAGCGCGTACCATTCATTCATGCATGCATTGTTTAGCTTTTTTAGCTGTTCCCTTCAGGGGCGTAGCGATGGTGGTTTGAACCCCCCCCCCCCGAAAAAAACTTCTGGCTACGCCCCTGATTCCCTTCCTTCGACTTCGTTTTTTACTTCAATAGGTCCTGATAGAGTGCATGCACCCAGCTTAACGTACGTTTGACATGGCCAGAAAAGAGAGTAGCAAAATGCGACCGGAGCATTACTGGCGACGCGGGAATGTGATGGAAAAAGGCCCCCCGTTTGTGTGAAGTGATGCCCTGCTTTTCCACTTCAATCGACGACGCCTGCCAAAGCCGTCCAAGCCCGCGCACCACTCTCTGCACAGGCGTGCGTTGTAAGGAACACCAGGAGCGGATTGAAGGCGAGGAGGAGGCGGATGTGTCTGTATGTGCGTGCGTCCTATTCATAGAGCTCGGCGAGTCGCGAGCACCCGCAGCTTGGCTAAATCGGTTGGGCGCTGGTTGGGCTCCAGGGGGCTCCGGTCGCTGGCCGCCACCTCTTTCCAACGCTGCGCACTTACAGCGGGCTTGCATAACGCGAAAGTCATTTCGAATAATAATAATAATAAGCGAGTTCCTTCCGCTAAACAGTTTTCGCCCGCTCTACGGAAGCACCGGGATAACGCACGCGAGTGGGCTAGGAGGGAAGGGGGGGGGGCACTACCTGCCTCCTCCACCCCCCCCCCCCCCCCCGGCTTGTTTGTGTCGGGCGAAGACATGATACCAGCGTGACACACGGACGAATAAAGAGTGGTCTCGCCTAATGCAATAATCCTTCTTGTTAGTGCGCGGAAAATTCGGCACCTGTGAAAGTCTTGAGTTAGGCCGCCACCGCTGCTTATGTTAATCCTGCCCCTTTCCGCAGGAGCAGCCAGGGCGGGGTTTTGCTAAACCTCATAGAAACAATTCGCACCTGGTATTGGGAATTAGCGCGTAGTTTTCGGCTACGATTTCTCTATACGCAGCTGTTGTTCGAGCTCGATGCCGCCTACAATACTTACTCTATTTTTGTCGATAAAGGTGTTAGCCTGCGACAAACCAGCTCTCCTGAGGGCATGAAATCTCTTCACCGAGCTTATTCGCGACCTAAACGTGGCAAGAGAGAGAGAGATAAAGACAGAGACGTCGATCAAACCGCTCAATTTTTTCCGGACACAAACGCAGCTGAGACGAGGCGTCGCTGTCGAAGATTTAGTGCGCGTGTACTTAAATATATCACGATAAGACAGGTGTCACTCAGGCCGAGACTCTCCCACCGGAAGAACGACTGTTCTTTCCGCTCATTCGAAGAAGCGTCGACACTTCTATACATTCGCAGTCGACATTCCCGTGTCACTGAGGAAGAGCCTCTACCTATTCACATCCGACCGGCACTGTGCCAGCGGAGGGAGTGGCAGCCGCGCGAGGAAGCGTTCCAGCAGTAAAGTGTAGGGGTGGTGTTGCACCATTTGCATGCATAGCGGTGCCCACGTTACGCCTGCGTGCAAGGCGTGCATAGCTTGAGTTTTATGGGTGATGTACGGCGTATGACACGCTGCACGCGTGACTGTATGCGGAACGGCGCGTCCACGCCTCCCTGTTGCTGGACGGCCGCGCAGTCAGCGGTGCCCGGTGGTGTCCATATATATATTTCGCCGCGAGTGGCTTCGAATTTCGCTGGCCATAAAGCTGCTATGCATATTCCGTGCGCATATATACATTCCAGTTCACTTTGTGCACTTGCTAGTTTGATGCGTCGCTTTCAGATTTCTGCGCGTTTGCGTTCTCACTCACTCACTCACTCACTCACTCACTCACTCACTCACTCACTCACTCACTCACTCACTCACTCACTCACTCACTCACTCACTCACTCACTCACTCACTCACTCGCTCGCTCGATCAATCAATCAATCAATCAATCAATCAATCAATCAATCAATCAATCAATCAATCAATCAATCAATCAATCAATCAATCAATGCAAAGTTAAAGGGAAACGCACAGACCAAACTAATCTAGACAGAGAGGGAGAGTCCCATTCCTGAAATTATGAACATTATTCCGGCTCTGTAGCGGTGACAGCCACAGAAAGTCCCGGAAAGGTGCAGAGTGCCGATGCCTTCATCCTACGATGTCGATTGTACCTATGCGACCGTCTCGGTTCGAGAACCATATCAGTCCACCGGTATTACGCATGGCCTGTCAACGTCCATGTGCTTCTCTTAAACATCACCTCTACATCTACGGTGTGTTCTCGCAATCTCGACTGAAACGCTCCAAGCCCTAACCATCCGATACTTGGAAATATAAAAGTCCTCTCTTCCTCGGTGAGAAGAGCACGGCCTTCGCAGTGTGGTTGCACGTCGTGAATGAAACAGATGGTTAAAATAAGGCCAAACGGAAGTGCCGGTGCGTGAAAGAGAGAGAAGGCCGAGGTCCAAGATTCCCTGGCGCTCGTCCCAGACGGGGAAAAAACCTCCGTTCCTCTACAGCTGCGCAAGCAGCACGCGTTCAGGGGCGCATGAGCCGGGGCGTTCATTCACTCACTGCTAATTCATTCACCCAAGGAGCACGTTAGACAAGACTCCTTCTTTCAGTAAAGATTGATTGATTGATTGATTGATTGATTGATTGATTGATTGATTGATTGATTGATTGATTGATTGATTGATTGATTGATTGATTGATTGATTGATTGATTGATTGATTGGTGAGGGAGGCCGTAGCGCAAGGCTACACCTGGGGTTCTGGTGCGCATCTAAACCTAACTACATAACTGTCTTTGCTATCTACTTTCTGAGAAAAGTTTACAAGGCCATCGTTCCAGCAGGAGTCAAACTCTTAACATCGATCGCATTTAGCACAAGAATACCTTAGCGTCTGAAACCACGTCGACAGGTGCTGTATAGGCAAATCGATCCCGAAGCTTTCCTGGGTGTTCACAGTCTTTGATCACTCCTCTTGCTTCAAATTGCCTCCTGTTACCTTAAAATCATAATCGTCGCTATCGTCGCTATACTTCAGGTCCCCATATCTGCAAGATATGCCTCATGTCCACGAATTCCGTACTCTACGCTAACTCGACGACAAATGACTAACTCGGACGAAAGCGATCACCAATAATAAGCAAAAAATATTGAAAGACGCAGGAAGACTTCACCAGGCAGGGCCAGCAGCAGCGTTTATTCCGCGATGTCTGCCTCGGCTCAGAACAGCAACCAACCAACCCAATGGCGATGATGATGGTTATGTACAAGTGAGAACGATGAAGTACGATAAATGTGCTTACAATATGTATAACCTCCTCACGTGTTTATAGTTGGTGCGTGTGATTTGCGTTTCGCAAAGGATAATACCGATATCGGGTGATAACGAATAATTTTCGATATCTCCAGAAATCCGTGACATCAAAGGTTTTACCGCATCAGCGGAATAAGGCGAAACATACAAAAAAAGGACGTTATCGAAGCGTCAAAAGCTTCGTCAAAAGCTCTGCGAACGACGAGCTCCGCCAAACGAAGCTTAACGCTATCCCTGTCTACTCCGACCCCATGTCTACAGCCAGTGGTTCAGTTGCATGCCCATCGCTTTCGACCGTATCTATTTGCTCCCGAAGCTCGAAGAGCGCACCTGAAGAAGCCGCTTCCCAGAGCCACATAAAAGAACGACACGATCAGAATGGCGGTAAAACAAGAAAATAAAAGAGGAGTGGGTATAGGAGATCGGTAGGAAGTGAAGGCTGTTATTACGCATGCCTCACTTGTAAGACGCCTTAGTCTCGCGAAAAAGTGTCCGCTGTAAGCTGTCAAAAACAACAAAAATACACAAAAAGACAGGCTCCCGTAATAGTCACGCGGCCTTATTAATAGCGCACACCCGGAAAACCGCGATAAGGATAGCCGATCTCTGTGGAGCGAAGTTCGGAAGACGTGCTGTTTGAAACCAGAGGGTGAAAAAAGTGGGTTAAGGGCTTCTGTTGGCGCTTTGTTGCGTTTTTTTCTTTTGTTAAAACCCGGCTTTCATCGAGATAAGCAAAGCGAAATGCTTTATTCTTCAGAAACGCTTTTTGTCCGAAGGACGACGATTCGCCGAACACCGTGTTGGATGGAGCGAACAGCCAGGAGCGGCGCGGAGGGCAGGGGGGCGGGGGGGGGGGGGCGATTTAACAGTTAACAGTATGCTTTTTTTTCCCCTGATTTCTACAGCGATAACAGTTATACCTGTAGTGTATCCCCGGAGACCGCTCAAAATACGGCACATCCCTTGGCGTCGGCCAGTGGACTATACAACACAACAGCGTACAGTACCAGTAAGCTAAACGCCTGTGGAATGCATAACGATCCATCTGACCAATAGGGACTGGTCATAATATATTACTTTAGAGTAGTGGTAGCGACAATCGCTTCGTTGTCACTGTGGTAGACCGTGATTGGTTCCGCGACCATTTTCAGCCAGACGAATCTGTTCCTTTCGTCGAGCATTGTATTCACGCTGTTATTCTGGTGTCTTTAATTTCCGTGTTCTACCCATGGCAGTATTAGAATAAACTGAATGAGTTGCTAGACAGGTCTCCCTTTTATATATGAAAGCGGGAAACACACGTGAGGAGAAGGAAGGGCTGTTTGACGTCATTCGAGGCCCTCGTGTGAAGTGCAAAGCAGCTGCAACCTAATATTTTACAGGGAACGCGTGGGAGGGTGTCCCCATTGTTCACAGGCGCCTTATCATCCGGCATGCAGCTTTGATGCTTGTTTCGTGGCTATCTTTACTGAAACGAATACTGAGCTCTGTGCTGTTTGTCTGACTGCAAATCAAGATATTCCGTTTGCCTTCAATTGTTAAAGCGCCCCTAAACCACCCAGAGATGGAAATTTAGCGGTGGCGCTGCACTTGTGCACGAGTCTACAGCGAACGCTAGCGGAGTCACACGCGTTTGCTCGTTTCGCTCTTTCCTTCGCTACGTTGCGTTCGTCGGGGCGTTTTGTGTTTACGTCACGAAATTTCCGTACCAACCAGAGATATACGGCTTGGCTGCAAAAAAAAAGGACGGCATATTCGCTAACTAAATATTGATCATTTGCTAGTCACAAAAAGCACTAACCTCGCAAGTGAAGGCAGTAAAATGCGGGATAGCGAGATTCGCTACCTGGTTAGTAAGTGAATAGCCCTAACTGGAATGGTTAGTTCGTTACTAAATTGTTAGTAACTGGACTAGCAGCTTAGTAACCGTACAAAATATAGCGGTCGACCATTAGCCGAACATATAGGTTTACGCATATTTTGTTTATATATGCGTGTGCATCGCCATATCGAGTTGTTTCTATCACAAAAGCATATATATGAGAGGAAGTTTTAAAAACCTAAACCCCATTACCTTCGTATACTAATTAATTACACGACTAATTACTTCAAATAATTACCATGGTAAGTACACATCACAACAACGTACATAAAGGCATATGAGCGGACCACAAAAGAGAACACACACACAAACGCACACAAAGAATATCAAGACTTCGTACCCGACACTGGTTCTAACCGCAGCTTGAAGGCTATTTATGCTCCTACTTTGGGATAGCACGCCGTGTACCGGTTCGCTGCCATAGAATTTAGAAGAATAATTGCTGTTTTCAGCCCATTATCTTGTGCACTTCTGTTTGGATATATGTGTGCGTTCACGTAGCACCAAGCTGTTATTCCAACGTGATGAAGAAAAATAAACCTTGTCTAAATTTTACATGAGACTGTCGCGACTGCGGCATAATGTACTGCAGCATCTACGAAGCATCTGGCAACATAGGTGGCTACCTAGTTAAAAGCACTAACGAAGCCATCCTGGTTAGTAATTGGAAAATTTACAAGCTTCGCTCGTGCGGACCGCGGCGTAAAGTCGACAGTAGAGACTGCAGTGCCGCCTTGGAGTCGCAGAAAATAGTCCACCCTTTTATCATTTGATCGTTAATGAAAAGCAGCGCGGCGCGAAGCGCTGTGAGCTCTGCTGCCGTCGATGTTGTTGGGTGAGCCGTCCTGAACTTGATAGTTGTGGCGATCGTTGGAATCACGACCGCCGCTGTTGAACTGCTCGGTAGGACGGAGCCGTCTGTGTAGATGTGAGTCGAGTCGTGATACTTCTCGTACAATAGAAGTAAAGCGAGCTGTTTAAGAGCTGGGGCTGACAGATCTTGTTTTTTCTGTACGCCTGGTATTGTCAGGTTGATGATTGGTTGTTTCAGGCACCATGGAGGAACCGAAGGTCTCGCCGCCGGTGTGAAGCCAGTTGGTAGAGATTCGCCGAACAGTTGGTATTTGAGACTGCCGAGATGTTCCACCACCTCACCGAGAAAGGACACTGCATTACTTTTCAATGGCTACCAAGTCACTGTGGGATCATCGGCAATGAACGGGCCGATCAAGCTGCCAGGGGCGTAGCCAAGGGGGGGGGGGGTTGGGGGGGTTCAAACCCCCCCCCCCCCGAAATTTTTCAGTTTTGCTTGCGTATATAGGCACGCACACATACAAACGCACGCACGAACATACATAAAGTATGGTTGAACCCCCCCCGAAAAAATTTCTGGCTACGCCCCTGCAAGCTGCCCGTTCAGCCCATACAGAGGACCGCGACCTGTCGATACCTCTTTCTAGGACAGACAGATATGCATTCCGCATAGGGATGGCCGACACCACCGCCTGTGAACACTGCGGCAACGAAGAAACAATTCGGCATGTTCTGTGTGACTGTCCGAAGTGTAGCACACAGAGACAATCTCTATGCCATGCTCTCGACAAGATAGACGACCAGCCTCTATCTGAAGAAAGACTTTTACGCCATCGTCCAGACATAACGTCGCAGAAGAAGGCTTTACAAGCACTACTAGCCTTCCTGCGATCCACTGGCCTGTCAGAGCGCCTCTGAGCGGAACGCTTTTGTGTGTGTGTGTGGTTGTGATTGTTTTTTTTCTCTTATTATTTATTTTCTCTCTCTCGCTTTCAACCCCCTATTCCCCAACCCCAGTGCAGGGTAGCATACCGGATACAAATTTCTGGTTAACCTCCCTGCCTTCCTCTACTCTTTCTCTCTCTCTCTACAAGCTTCGCTAGCTGTTGGTTAGTAAAGGGATGTCACGAAGGTAGTCAAATACGCCCGAAACTAGTAAATACATGTGACCACTAACTGTTTACTAACTTTCCTTATTTTAAGAGTGAGGTATTTTCCAATCGCGGCCGAGAATTTTGTGTCTTTTCATACCGCGTGTTTTGATTTGAGAACATCTATGTTAACTTACCTAGCTTAGACAGCCTACACTGAGAGGTACGCGCTGACATTATACATTACCTGTGCATTAGATGATACCTGATAGGCAATTGCTGACGCTAATATAGGATCTTCACACAACTATCAACATTAGTTTAAGCCTCTAACTGCGACGGTCGGCGTAACGTGGTGAACGGAATGCGAGCAGCTAGCCTGCTTTTCTCTCTCTTTTATTATTTATATTATTTTTTCACTCTGCTCTGGAAACTGTATATACGGTAGAAAGCATTAATGCTGGATATGTTGGGTATCATGTGCACGCGTTCGCCATTTCTAAAAAGTTTGTTTTAAGCTGAGTCATCGCGTGGGCGGTCTTTGCAAATTAGTGCAAGCTAGTCTTTCTGCTCCACGTTTTTGCTTCCTCTGTGTCGTCAGCTAGCTTGGTGAGACCCTAGAGTTAAAGTTAGCGTAACTTGGAAGCTTGAGCATGTATTTGGGACGAGCGCCGGAGCGAGGTCAGCAAAACTTGTTTAGTGCAAATCTCGCATTGAAACCATCAGCCCACGCCCCTAAATACATCCTTTTCGCATGCTCTTGGATTGCCGGTTTTGAGAACTATTTCGCCCACTGTTGCTTTCCACACATTCACAGCTCCCCGCATACTCTATGCCCACTTTCTACAAATGGTGTTTGTGACGAAAAAAAAAGGTCAAATCGTAGAGTCCAGTTTAACGTGCCGAAGCTCCATATGAGGAGATGCGCGTAGTGCGCATGCGCTTGTGTGCCTAAAGGAGGGTTGCCAGAATGCATTGACGTAGACAGGGGGGGGGGGGGTGTCAACCCCCCTCCCAGAAAAAAATTTCTGGCTACGCTCGTGCCAGCATCAGTTAGACGACCAGGTACTCTGTACATCACACATGCGTAACCAATAACCAGTGTGTAACAACGTAACCAGTAACGTGCTGTGTGTGTGTTCATGTGGCATTGCGGAACAGTGTTAGGTGTCTCTTTCTAACCTTCTACCTGCAGTGGAACGAAACAAGGGGCATGAATCAAAAGCTCGTTTCCTTCGTTAGACAACAACACAATGAAATCCAACAGACTATGCAGCCAAGGAAGGTGTATGGGACGTTATTTGTAGTCTTTCGAATAGTACGGTAATTATGACGTAAACGTAATGAAATTAAAGTGGACGAAAAGACAGCTTGCCGCCGGCATAGGGATCGAACCTGCAACCTTCGGATAACGGGTCGGGTGTTCAACCATTTGCGCTACATCGGCGATTGGTCCTCCCGTCGGTCTTACCGTGCGTGCATAAACCCGGGAGTGCTAGCCGGCGTCGCTCGCAGCCATGCATCGGACGCGTTATTCGTAGGTTGCGGGTTCGGTCCCTGCCGGCGGCAAGTTGTCTTTTCGTTCGCTTTAATTTCCTTACACAACTGCAGTTAAAGGACTGAAGAATGATGCCCCAGATACGTTCTTTGGCTTCAGTGTCTGTTGGTTTCTTGCACTGGAAGTAACAGTGTGGAGCACTGACGATGATGACGATGACGACGCACCGATAAGTATTTAAGGGACACTAAAGAGCGAAACGATTTTTTCTCATATTAGTAAAGTACTCTTTCACGATACCAAAAACACCACGCTTGCCGCGAGAAGATGCTTAGTAAGTGAGAAAACGCGCAAAAACAAAACGTGCCGGGTGCCGACGCCACACTCAAGTTTCCGCACCATTCGCCGTGACGTCAAATGTTTTGACGGCGCCTATTATAGGGACTACGTAGTTCCTAATCGGTGAAAATGAAGTACATTGTCCTCTGAGGGGGCCATAGACTTAACACACCAAGTTTGGGGTAATTTTGTTGAGCCAATGGCGCCAAAATACAATAAATACACACTGAAATACGTGAGGTCACGCTCGAAGATTTCGGCGCGAAATTTAAAAATTAAGCTTCTTGATTTTCTCTTCTATTAATAAACCTATGATGGCAAAATTAACGTTAGAGTTCACAGAGCACAATTTCATTTCTCAGAGCACATTTCAGAACCGATTCATTGTTTCTCTTTAGTGTCCCTTTAAGCCCTAACCACACGTACGCGTTGCAACGCGTACGTGCGGTTAGGGCTTTAGGCTAGCTTTTTTCGTATGGCATACCACTGCTTGTATTACTAACATGCACGTGGTCCGAGTATTTTGTCGTAAAGAGAGAGAGAGAAAAAAAATATGGTACGCTTAAATAAAAGGCAATCACTTGGTGATTTCGGTGAAGTATATATATATATATATATATATATATATATATATATATATATATATATATATATATATATAGGTTACAGGGGCGTAGCCAAGGGGGGGGTTGGGGGGGTTCAAACCCCCCCCGAAATTTTTCAGTTTTGCTTGCGTATATAGGCACGCACACATACAAACGCACGCACGAACATACATAAAGTATGGTTGAACCCCCCCCGAAAAAAATTTCTGGCTACGCCCCTGATAGGTTAGGCCTATTGTCTTTCAAACCGCTACGGTGGTCTAGCAGTCATGGTGCTCAACTGCTGACCCGAAGGTCGCGGGATCGAATCCCGGCCGCGGGGGCATCATTTTCGATGAGGTGAAAGTGCTCGAGGCAGGGGCGTAGCCAGAATTTCTTTCCGGGGGGGGGGCGGGGGGGGGCGGGGGGGGTTG
This sequence comes from Rhipicephalus sanguineus, assembly GCF_013339695.2. Lineage (NCBI taxonomy): Eukaryota > Metazoa > Arthropoda > Arachnida > Ixodida > Ixodidae > Rhipicephalus > Rhipicephalus sanguineus. Next base: position 101,549,323 of record NC_051181.1, read on the forward strand.
TTCGACCATACTTTATGTTCGTGCGTGCGTTTGTATGTGCGCGTGTATATATGCGCAAGCAAAACTGAAAATTTCCGGGGGGGGGGGTTGAACCCCCCCCCTGTGGCTACGCCCCTTGCTCGAGGCCCGTTGAATTGTCAAGCCCCCTCTTGACGTTGAGAGCGATTGCGCCCGTCTTTGCGGGGGCGGAAGCTTTTCTTTCGTGTTCTCGGTTGTAAGTTAGCCTTTAGTGTTCTGGATGTGTTCTTTCAGTCATGTATGTGTGTATCACACCTCCTTGCTGTGAACTTAAGTCTTCCTTCACCAAAACTTTTTTGCAGACTAGTTGGTTCATACTTGTAAACTCGCCCTTACTGCGCAAACAGCAGGAAAGAAGAAGGGAGACAGGAAAGACTGCGCTCTTTCCTGTATCCCTTCTTCTTTCCTGCTGGTTGCGCAGTAAGGGCGAGTCTTCCTTCACATTCAGCGCTGAGGCGTGCTCGCTTTGGTAGCATTCGAAATGTGCTGTGACGAGGTGGCCAGTTGCCTCGTGTAAAAAAAAAAAGGATATAATCGACCTCAAAATACGAGCAGTGGTGCTGAAGATGCCGAGGTTGTAATGCAGTCACTCAACACCACGTGGTCAACTGCAGGCCGAGATCACAGGCGTACGGACTCTGGCGCAGCTCACTCGCTACACTAGAATGTGAAGCACTGAACATCCACATCGATACTAATGCAGGTTCTCAAACTAACAGACCACTTTAACACTACGCGATAAGCGCCGCCATCTTTACAACGGACCTGCCCGTTGATCTACATTCACTGTGCCTGTGGTGAAGACAAAGCGAAACTTTAAAAAATGCATTTTGGCAACCCACAGTATGTGTTTCGAACTATTGTGAACTATACCACCATTTTCACATATTTTATCTATTTTTTTTTCTTTTTTTGAAGCTTAATCTAGAGACATTCTGTAAAGAACGGCTGATGGAATGTGTAGACAATGGATAAACTAGCGGGCACTCTAGAGATCAATGTATTTGCATAGAAGGCAGGGGTGGCCTCCGAAGGGTCCTCCCCCCCCCTCCTCGATATTTTCACCTGTCCCCTCCCCCCCCCCCCCCCCCCCCCCCCGTCTACCCAATCCAAGAGCAAACATATTCAAAACACAACGCATGAGCTCCCTGCCTCCCAACCCCCCTTGAAATAAGACATTTGTCGTGGGTGCCCTCCGTGAAAAAATCCCGGCGCCATCCCAGATATAAAGAATGCGTATTCCATAGGCGCCATCAGGGGCCTAGCCAAGGGGGGGTTCAACCCGCCCCCCCCCCCAAATTTGCAAGTTTGCTTGCGTATAGTTACACGCAGACATACAAACGTATGCACGAAAATACATAGAGTATGGTTGAACGCCCCCTTCCCCCCACCCCCTTAAAAAAATTTTGGCTACGCCCCTGGGCGCCATATAATAGCATCATAAACGTATAGCTTCACATTGACTGAGATAGTAATTCCTCGCGAAGGGCCCTCCATATTCCCGAACGCATTCGTGTCGAAGAACGCAGTGCGTTTATTAAGGCGGTGCAATTACAATGCTTCCTGGATCGGCATCTTCGTTGCGGTCATCAGAGAAGGTCTAGGAAGAAGTACAACAGAAACCCACAAAAAGTAATTTCCCAGTGACTTTCTCTTGGGGGAGAGTTGGCGCTTCCTTAAATGCTCTGTCTGTCTCCTTCTTACCTTTTCCTGTGTGTCTTTTATTATTTTACTTTTTTATTGTGTTGTGCAAAATGATGTGTAACGTAATACCGGTGCCACGTGGCGCACTTTCGTTTGGAGATCGAGCCTGATGACCGGGATCGAATTTCTCTACCACTCCCTTCCGCAGCTTGCGCAAACGGTGAGTCAATCGCGATCAACAAATTACACTCGGACCGATCACGATCCGAAGTGGTCGTGTGACACAGGTGTGATTTGTTGGGCATTGTGCCGCTTGGCCTAGATCCTGGCTTCAACGCGGTTTCAGGCTTTACACAAACAAAAAAGCTAAAAAAAATGATTTAAACAAAATGTAAACGAAAGCCTAATCTCTTATTTACAATCGGGAAACTCTCGTAATCTCAAGTGTTCGCACCGCCATCTCGTGTCATTAATACCGCCAACGAAAGAATAACGTTATGTATGACAGGCAACCGGATGCGCTTCACCAGAAGAGACCTACGCGCGCCAGCGGAAGAGGGTGAGAGGGCTGTTCAGAAACGCACGTGGGCTATATACGACATAGAGTGGCACGAACCCGACGTGTCCGCATCCGATGCGCGGAGTCCCAGTATCGTCTTACGCTCGAAACTGCGCCAAGCAGAAAATAAATGACACGGGGAGCGGGAGGCCGGATGCTCGCGGCAGCGTGAATGCCTACCTTGATGTCGTCCACGGGTTCCGGTTTCACTCTAACCGTCGATGTCGTCGTCGACGGCGGTGGCTGCGGCGGCGGACGGCGGTGCTTGGGGCGTCGCTTGGACGACGGTGACGATTTGCTGTCGCCCACGGCGCCGGCACTCATTTCACCGGGGACGGACGCGGCGCGTTGCTTCCTCGGTCGCGCGTCCGCGCCGATGAAGAGAAGACACCCCTTTTTTTTACGAGACTCGTGACACGAGGCGGCTCGGCACACACGGGGCGACCACACGCGCACGGCGACGGAACGCGGTGCTGTCCACCATCGCGAAGGACGGCGCGCTCGATTTTAGCGCTGCCGCTCCTCGAAGCGCGCACGACGCGCGGCAGACGACGCCGAGCCCTCGGGACCGGATGTAAACGTGCTTCACGAGGGCGCTACGGTCGCCCCATTCGGCGTCGTCTGCTACAACTTCCGGTGAGAAGAGAATAATTGGTGGCGCCGCGTTGTGGCGGGGCGTTGAATCTACCGGCAAAGCGGCAAGGCCTCGGAGACCTTCGTCACCACAATTCCGCGTCGCAAAGAAACGCGCGGGTTTTGTATCCATTTAGATCCGAGACTTAGCACTCGCATACAGGTCCTTCGCTTGGCTGAAGCGGCGGCGCCAAGGGGTGCACGGCTTCCCGAGCATTTTCACCTGTCTGACGTGTGTGCACCCCCGCCCCCCTCTAGTATATATATATATATATATATATATATATATATATCGGCTATTATATCCGTTTACGTGGAATATACACATTGCGTTTAATGTACGGTTATTTTAGCGGAAGGTGCGTTCAATTCTTCCAATGAGAGAGGGAGAGTGAGAGAAATGCTCTAATGGAATGCTGGAGAAGAGTAATCATGTGCACATGCGAATGCACACGTAAGTGCATGTAACAAACGGCGATATCGGTCAGGGGAGACAACTGCCACTCTCAAGCAGAGAAATTAAACGCCGCGTTTCCATGTCAGAAACTGGACGACGAGGTCGCGGGGGTAAACTAAATCATGATCTGTCAACGTGAACTGAAGCTGACGTTTCTGGTCACGATATCCATTGTCGACCGTCTCAGTGCGAATATATCTCTGCTCACTTCGTTTTGTCCCTTAAAGACATCCAGGAGCGGCACGCAAGTCGCGTGAGATTGTTGTAGATCACGAGGTTCCATAATGATGGCTCATCAACCCTTAGCGCACGACCACAAATATTTTCCTGTACTTTCAGTCTCGTTACTTCTCGGCGTTTTCATAGTTAAGACATTTAGGATTTTCTCTTTTCGAAATGGCGCAAGTTATTCAAAGGTAACATGGAGTCTTGTCATACTATCGTAGACTAGTCCCTTATTAACGACCTGTGAAATTCAGGCTCTTCTCGAGTAAACCCTCCCCGAATGACGTCAGAGACCCATTGTTTCTTCATCATTGTTCTGTGATAGCGAATGGAATAACGACTATTGAAAGAAAAAAAGAGAGAGAAAGAGAGAAGAGACAACACCCTAAACTTCGCAATTTCTGTTTTGAGAAATGATTGCATAGAGAAATGTAGAGCGAACGAAGCACATTGAGTAGTGGTGTGCGGGGGAGGGGGCTGTGAAACCTCAGCGCCGCAAGCGCCCTCTGGTGTCCAGTGACGGAGGCATTCTCGGGTTCAAAATGAGGCGGAATAGAATTTAAAAAAAAAGGGGGGGGGTGGAGGGGAACGCTGAAAAGAAAAGCGATTTCTTGCTTCGCTTTACCCAAGTTCGCTCATCTTTTTATGCTTCCTCGACAGACCGCCTTCTTCGGTTTCTTTGTTAGTTCCCGTCGACATTAACGCCGATTTCTTTCTTTTTTTCTCTTTTCGCCTTTAATTAGAGCACAGTGACGGAGGGAATGCTGGAGTGGAACACATGTCGCTGCAGCAGCAGCAACAGCAGCAGCAGTAGCCGACGAGGCATGGTCGCCCGGGAAATCCGAGAAGGTCCTTTTAATTTCCGAACTTGCGTTTCACCACTGTCTGGGACGGGGCACCGCCTTCTCCTCATTCTGTCCGCCCATAAGCGCGTGCGTCCGTGTCGCGTTTCGCGAGGAATATTTATTTTGTTTTGTTGTTACGTCCCCTAATTCATTTCGTTATCTTATAGCTTTTTGTTTGTTTTTTTTCCCCTCGGGCGGCGGAAACAAATCAAAGGCCAACGACATTGCGTCAAAAAAGAAAAAAAAAACGCGTACCACGAACCAACATTACACAAGTTGAGACAAATATATATCGCAAAAGTACTCGCGGGGGGAGAGAGAGAGACGACGGGATACCAGATGAAAACTAAAGAAAAGACAAAATACTTGCTTTTACGCTTGTTCGTCCGGAGCAAAGCAAGGAGGTAATGGCGGTTATAGTCGTGGGTGGGCGTGTTTTTTTGAAGCTGTATCTCGCGTTACGCGTTGCATGGTGTCATGTAGTCTCCGGCGCATATGCAGGGAAACATGACCTCCTCTGGCGGTGCTTCTATCTTGCTCTTTCCCTGTCGCCGCACCTCTCTCTCTCTCTCTGTCTCACTATTTCTTTTCGTTGCCTACAGGCGCGCGATCCCCCATTCCCTTCGCCAAAGCGTTTCCAACGAAGCGCGCGCACCCAAGCTAACTAGTGTGTCAGCGCTAGTTCTCTCGCTTCGTCATTCCGCTTGCCTTCAACGCGTGGTGGAGTGGTTAAAACGGGATGTTCAAGCGAAAGCCTCGTTGATCCCTTTGAATTACCCTTTATGTAGCATGGATGAGCTGCAGAGTGTGACGTCACGAAGGCGCGGCGGCGCTGCTCTAACCTGCGACAATTTGTGGGGCGAGGAGGTGCATGAAAATGACCGAGATGAAATTTGCTTGAGAAAGCTGCAAAATGCAAAGGATTTGCGGGAACACGTCGCGAGGACTGAAGCAAGGATTCCCTTATTGGTATAGCCAAGGGGAAGATGGTGTTCGACTTTTTCTATCATCTAAATTTTTAAATTTTGCATATCTATACAAAATGATTCATTTGTTTTGAAAAAGGCTATATTTTCAAAATTATTACACGTACACACCTGAAAGACATATGAAAAGAACCACCAAGTTCCCACAGCCCAGTTCGTGACATTTTAAACGATGAACTTCCGCATCACTGGATTGGGCGTATTGGCGAGAATGGCCTATGGTTCCCCTGACCTCCCCTGATTGAACGTCCTGCGACTTCTTCCTGTGGGGTTACCTTAAGTACCTTGTCCACGTAGCCCCACTACCGCAGTCCTTAGTCTAGCTCAAAGAACGCATCAGAGCTGAAATGCAGACAACTGACAGGACTACGCTACAAAATGTATGGAATTAGCTCGATTATCGTCTGGATGAGTCACCAAAGGGGCACATATTGAACATTCGTACAAGGTGTATAAACTTGGTGAGTTGGTGGTTCTTTTCATATATATTTCATGCGTGTACGTGTAATATGTTTGAATATTGCCACGTGCGTTTCTTATTATCACTTTTGCTGTATTCGGTTTTCGCCCAAAAAGACTGTCAGCAACGCTCAGCGCAAACCGCGCCTCATTGTTCGAGAAGCTTCGCGATTATTGTAGATCGTTTTGTTAATTAAGATTGCGCGCAAGACGTGAACACTCGAGCTTATTTTAGAGCATGCGCGACAACCAGCGATAACGCTGGAATATTCGACGGCACATGTATAAATGTCGACGCGCTTCACCGCTTGTGAGTTGATCGACGGTCGACGCTCCGTTCCCCGCTATCAGTGTATTGCTGTAGTTTGACTTTCAGTTTCCCGGCCACAAGTTCGACCAAATAAAGAGTTTCATCTCGGGCCTGCTGACTGCTGCCTTCGTCGACGTCACGACCCCGTGACAATATATAGCGTTTCTCAAAACGAATGAATCATTTATGCTATATAGCCCTGGAGGTTGTACATACGTAAAAGTGAGAGAAACGAAGAAGGAAGTTAGGTTTCAAATGAGAAGGTTTCAAATGAGACTTTAGAATAGAGATCAAACGAAATGGGCGACTAGGGTCAGGATCTCCGTTGGGCACAATTGAAAAGGAGACAAAGCACAAGCTAGAAGTAGCCAAAAATAGCCATGCCACTTAATCTTAGCGCTAAATTTTGTAAACAAATAGAACGAAAGCGATATCTGTGAAATATGCTTTGTGTTATTGAACACACCATGCTTTTGAATTAGCAAGAAAACCCAATAAGGATCTCAGTTATTTCTTCATCTCCCTTGATATCGAAGCCACAAATGAGTCGCCGATGAATAAATTCATTAATACCATATCAGAGCTCCTGCACATTGGCTGTCGATAGTAGATATTGCTCTTGCCATAGTAACATTGAACATTTGATTAATAGAGCTGCCATAATACCTTTCCGGCGTCAAGTAGTGAAATCTGGCGAATAATGAACAGTACAACTAGATTTCGTTGCGGATCTCTGTTTCTGTCAAGTTCACACGAGAACGCTCATTGCGCAGCAGCATTAGAAACTTGCGTGAGCACAAGTGGAAGGCTGCACAGAGTTTCTCACAATAACCTTAAGAAACTCAATGGCGAGCAACGTGATAAGCGTGGTATAGAAGCGCGTTTGGCCAAATGCGTGCAATTCTGTCACTCTGTATAAGAGTGCTTTGATTTGGGCGAGTTTGTGCGACGTCTTCAAGTTAAACAGCACAAAATATGAAGACACAAGATCGGTTCTTGTGTGTGCGTGCTTTCTTGTGTCGTCGTATACTTCGTGATGTCTAACTTGCAATTGTCACTCCATTTTTGCAGTCGCGCCGCCTCGATGCACACCAGCCCGCTGGTCGGGGGACATCGCGCGTCAGACAACACGACACAAAAGCTAGATAACATTGGGTAGTCTTAGGAGTTTCTTGCTATTGTATCGGCATAAAGTAAGAGAATTGGCTACTACTACTAATAATAATAATTGTTGGAAAGACGATGATGACTTTTAAGGGCTCGTTTCTTAGTTAGACACAATATTAAATGAGAACTAACAGACAATAATGCCAAAGAAAGTATAGGGGATGTTGTTCGTTGTAATTAGGATAAAGTGTGAAGAAAGTAAAGTGGACGAAAAGATAACTTGCCGCCGGCAGGGACCATTGGTCCCTGCCGAGGGATTATTGGTCAGCTGCCAGCTCGTAAAAAGATCACGTGCTACGTGACGCCACAAGGCAGAAAAAGAGTGTTCCACACTCGCCGCCATGGCCGCGACAGGCGCTGACTAACACTCCTAGGTTTAAATGCTCATATACACCCCATAAAGTGGACGGGAGGATGATCGCCGCCCTAGCTCAGTGGTAGAGCATCGGACGCGTTATTCGAAGGTCGCAGGTTCGGCCCCTGCCGGCGGCAAGTTATCTTTTCGTCCACTTTACTTTCTTCACACTTTATCCTAATTACAACTAATAACATCTCCTATACTTTCTTTGGCATTATTGTCTGTTTAGTTATCATTTTATAATAATAATTGTTGGGGTTTAACGCCCCGAAATCACTATATGATTATGAGGGACGCCCGGGCTCCGGAAATTTTGACCATCTGTTGTTCTTCAACGTGCACCTAAATCTAAGTAACGGGCATCTATATCATTTTCGCCGCCATCGAAAATGTGGCCGCCGCGGCCGGGATTCGATCCCGCAAACTTCGGGTCTGCAGTGGAGCACCATAACGACTATAGACAATCGTGGCGGGTGGAAGTTGGCTACTAAATGAATCAAAATAGAAGTTTAAAGTAGCCGGAAAGAAGCCACGGAGCCAACCTAAAACTTTAGTCACAGGACGGGGTCGTAAAGTAGCCTATTTGGCGCAAAGTAACACCTACGGTAACCCTAACTAGAGCGCACAAATACCGGTACATAAAAACAAAACAAGAAATATTATGGACGCGGAAGGGGGGAAAAGATAAGCAATGTTGGCAACAAGGTACAGGGCAATTGCAGCGGATGGGGAAAAAAAAGAAAAAAAAACACGAATACTTACAAAGGTGACAAAAATAAATTATTATTATTATTATTATTATTATTATTATTATTATTATTATTATTATTATTATTATTATTATTATTATTATTATTATTATTATTATTATTATTATTATTATTATTGGATTTGCATACACAAAGGTACACAGGAGAAATAGGAAGGGAACAAGCTGACAACTTGTGCCCCCCCCCCCCCCCCCCACACACACACACTTGATACAACGCCTGCCTATTCTTTCGGGAGGAGAGAAGAGATAAAGGAAAGGAAGTTAGGATAAATGAAAGAGGAAAGAAATGAGAAAAGTAAAACAAATAACATAGACGGGGACAAAAGTAATTGGTAACACAGAAAAATGTCTACAAACGCGAGGCCAAATCAGTTTTGTTTACGAAAGTTAGCCGGGCTCGATGGGCCTGGACACTCCGGGACTTCGGAAAGGGCAATCCGTATCATACAAGACAGGGGGCGCTTTTGGCTATTTAAAACTAGAGTTACTGTATATGCTACCTTTAGGTAGCAGAGTTGCGCATCTGTCTTCCAGAGCCGCAAGCAACCATGCATTGCGGAGAAACTGACGCTCGGGCCAATTTTTTATTTCTCGACGCCACCGCTGCAGCGAATTGAATTAACACTAGTCATCGACAGCCAATGTTTATCGCCGGCCGTCGACATGCCAGACATGTTTATCGGCGACACGGTACGCATGTCTCCTGCAAAAACGGAGTGCGACTTCACCGCATAGCTGTGGTTGCTAGCCGGACCTATGCGCAACTCTGCTACCTAAAAGTAGCATATACAGTGACTCTATTTAAAACTAGAGTTGCTGTATATGCTACCTTTAGGTAGCAGAATTGCGCATAGGTCCGGCTAGCAACCACAGCTATGCGGTGAAGTCGCATTCCATTTTTGCAGGCGACATGCTTACCGTGTCGCCGATTAACCTGTCTGGCGTGTCGAAGACCAGCGATAAACATTGGCTGTCGATGGCTAGTGTTAAGTTCGCTGCAGTGGCGGCGTCGAGAAATACACAAATTGGCCCGAGCGTCAGCTTCTCTGCAATGCATGGCTGCTAGCGGCGTTTGAAAGACAGATGCGCAACTCTGCTACCTAAAGGTAGCATATACAGTAACTCTATTTAAAACAAAAGTGCAATACGGGTACAAATATTCATAGGATGACCCATGTGTATATGCAGCAGCTAAAATCCAGGAACTGCTCAAAGCATCGTAATGGAATGCCAGGATATTCGCCCATTCATGCTCAGCCCTGGAAGGCGACCACCTTTCAGAGGCTCTCGCTTTCAAAGCGAGTGGAAGTGTTCATTGGCGAGCTGTTTACATAAGCAGCTTAATTTAGAATATTGGTGAGAAAAAAAAAGAAAAAGAAAAGACGAAGAAGAAGAGGGAACGGAGGCGATTCATGGAACCGGAGTCGCTGCAGTCGCGGGTGACATAATAGAGATAGAGGTGTGTATGAAAACAGAAAAGCAAATAAATAAATAAATAAATAAATAAATAAATAAATAAATAAATAAATAAATAAATAAATAAATAAATAAATAAATAAATACGATCCTGTGCTGCAATACCGAAGACTACTCGGTCATCGAAAATAGAAAGAAAGAAAGAAAGAAAGAAAGAAAGAAAGAAAGAAAGAAAGAAAGAAAGAAAGAAAGAAAGAAAGAAAGAAAGAAAGAAAGAAAGAAAGAAAGAAAGAAAGAAAGAAAGAAAGAAATTCAAACGAGATGCAAATGAAAATCGTCAGCACGATCGTGTGGAAAACAGAAACTGGGGAGACCATGATGGCGAGATTTTTTCGCTCGTTTTTTTTTTTTTTTGGGGGGGGGGGGGGTTGAAGGCGAGATTAATGTGGCGGGTTCAACACAACAACTCAGCAAAAGCAAACTGTAGCTGAAATTGTCCATTGGTATATGGAGTCGGTCGGTGGACGCCTGGTTTGTTGAAGCCCATCTAACTCGATTCCCATTGCTGTACGATGGTGCACCGATAATTATCAACCGCGATTCGACCTCGAGCCTGTATAGCGACGAACTACGCCGCGCCAAACAATGAAGGCTGAGGCTGGAGACCAACTGGTGAAAGCCAGCCGAAAGAAATCAAGTGAACATATTTTCCGAGGGTGCTTCAGGTTCAAACAGGGCGGGAAAAACTGGCGCATTCATCCCCAAATTTTGTGAACGTATGGGTACCTTGAAACAAGTGTACGTTTCTCCGGATTTGAGCTAGATTGCCAAGCCTGGGGCACCGCCTGGCTTCAGTTTGGTGACTGAAACTTGCAACCTCAGGTCATTAATTGAAAAAGACATTCAGCAATTTACTCTGCGATGAAACGGCACGAAAATGGCACTAAGTCGAAGGAACAAACAACATAAGCGCTGACGAACAGCTGTGAGCTTCAAGGCACGCTTCTGCAGTAATTTAGTCATTGTTACTTAGGTCTGTTTTGACGCCATCAGCTACCGCGAAAAATGTTTGCAGACGACTAGCTCATCTGCCTCCACCTCGATGTCTTTTTATGATCAAAAGAAAATCCCTATATTGCTCCCAGAATACAAGATGTGCGATGAATTATATGAAGTTGGGGGGAGGGGGCCGGACTGTGCCCCCTTTCTTGGCGCAACCCCTGCCCTGAGGGGCAATGCCACTCAGGGAGTTATTGAGACCAAATAAACACTCTCACAACGAAGTGCTATAGGGAACTTCGACTTAATTCGTTATAACGTTATGAATGATCACTTCGTTGTAAAGGTACGTATGCGTACGAATTAGCGTTCGCTGTGTAGCCAGGACGTTAAGGCGTACGAGTATGTGCCGTTACAACGAAGCAAAACGTAAAAATTTTAGGGGGGGGGGGTGGGGGGTGGAAAGCTCACCCCCCCCCCCTCACTTCCCCCCGGCTATGCCACTGTACGGTATCCTTCGTTATACAGGTCTCTTCGTTATAGAGGCGTTCAACTACAGACTTCTCAAGCAGGCAACCAATCCGACGAAAAACATGGCAAGCAAACTCTCACATATTTTTGTTTTCTTTTTTCAGAAGATCCCGTGCGGCTTTCTAATTTACATTCGATCCCTCGGAGCATATTAATCACGAGATATTAAAGGCTTACCATCTTCTTTAGACATACAGACGCGTAGAAAGCAAAGGCGTGCTTCGAGACACCGAACACCGGAGACACGCAGCACGAGCTTACGGGATTTCCTGCGTTTCAGCCATGATTAATAGATTCCCGGCGTGCTCTCACCGGACATGTCTCGCATAGCACGCGAGAATACTTCTTCGTAGCAATAGCCACTCGCTTTTCTCTCGTCACTATAAGCTACACGTAAAATGATAACGAAGTACCTTACGGAACAATGTGCTTCACCTGCGTTATCCAGAGCTGTGTAACGCAGAACGCGCTCCATCGAATGGATATCCGGTTTCGCAGCTTGCCAATATGTGTGTGGGCGGACGGGCGATGTGCGCATCTATATGACTCTCGGCTCATTAGAGGGAATGGCATCCCTTCCATTGTGGCGAGCTTTCGTCCCGACGCCGCCGAGGTGTAGCATTGCACCCGACCGGTGCAAGTTTCGGGTTGCACTCGCGCGCGGGCTCTAATAGCTCCATTTGCCTAATTTGAACAACGCATATCCGCACAATTGGGTGACATTGCTTGGAAGCTGAAGTTCTTTTTTTTTTCTTTTTTCCTGAGTCTCTATGAAGAAACCTTTGGTCTCTTGCAGGGATCAGAGAGAACCCCCATCTCGCGAGCCCACCAACCTCTTAATCTTAAGCAGCTGCGTTACGGTAATTCTTGTGAGAAATCGAACACCCCTGGTTCCAAGAAAGTGAGTATATAATAACGTGCATATCACCAAGCCGTGCGTCTTGGTAATCGAGAGATTAGACGCAGGTTTCTCAGATGAAGCCAAACTTAAGCCTTGTGTTCCAAGGGAACCAGACCCTGGACAAGGGACAACAAATGCGCGCACATTAATTGTTGCAGTTTACCTGCATCTTCATGTGTTTGGTTGATGTCCATTTATTTCGTAATGTTCTCTACTGCATGTGACTTGGGGTAACTCCCATCACGAAAAACATATACCGGACAACCACAACATGATCTGTCGCGCCGCGGCCACCAGATAGATAGATAGATAGATAGATAGATAGATAGATAGATAGATAGATAGATAGATAGATAGATAGATAGATAGATAGATAGATAGATAGATAGATAGATAGATAGATAGATAGATAGATAGATAGATAGATAGATAGATAGATAGATAGATAGATAGATAGATAGATAGATAGATAGATAGATAGATAGATAGATAGATAGATAGATAGATAGATAGATAGATAGATAGATAGATAGATAGATAGATAGATAGATAGATAGATAGATAGATAGATAGATAGATAGATAGATAGATGACTGCGCCTCGTTTCGGATTCACGTCGCGGCAAGAGAGTGCTGTCACGTTATCACTACACACGCAGGAAATGAGCATAACCCGGACACGAAAACAAGAAAGGCAGGCTCTTTCCCATGGCCATATCACGCGCGTGTTCCGTGACAGCGGCAAGCGTCGCGCCTCGCCGGTCCATGCGCCATGCACCGCGGTGTCGGTTGCAGGATGCCGGCGGAGTCACGAGCACGGAGGCCGATTTTCTGCCATATAGAATGGCGCCGGAACGGCGACACCTCACACCCGCACCAGCGAGCATCGCGCGGCCCGCTGGCCTAGTGTGCTTCACAACGATCCTACAGCTGCGCGCTCTCCGATTGCGTCCAGATCGTTTAGCAGCGCCGAGCCGTTCTCGCGGTCCCCGACGGGGCGTCGCCATCTCTTCTATCCGCAAGCCCAGGCTCGTTATTCTAACACATATTTCCACGTCGCAGGTGCCAACACAGAGCTAGAACTGCTGCTTTCGTAGAAAAACGTTTTAAAAGCGGACATTCTACTGAGTTCATTGAAATATGTATGCTCAATGTATGTTTTATTAAGCGGAACAATATTGGAAAAAATGGTTCCGCGCGCTAATTGGAGCACATGTCGAACGAATGTCCTCCTCTTTCGGCACATCCTCTTATAACTATCAATAATACAGTTTTGATATCACTCCTAACATATTTCCACTTAACTTTCACTATGCTTATCTTCTTCCACTGATATTGCTCCAAAAACAAGCATAATACCAGAACATAAATACCAGACATCTTAAACGAATACCCAGGAATAACAAACCTACTGCAAAATAGAATCTCCCCAACACAATTTAAAAAGCAACTAAAAGAATTAATATTGCCTGAGTCTTAGGTTTTTGTGCTAAGCTATGTATTGATGTGTTGCAAAATATTGTATAATGTATATCGTACAACCTTTTTAAACAGATACTGCCACATGTGAACATCTGTTTGTTGCTTTGCATTTTTCTGTTATTTTGTCCTCTCAAAGCGAAAAGAGTAGTTTTCCTCATGGTTCTTCTGTGTTCTTGCAGTTATGTAAATTGTGAATGACGGATATCGCACTGCTGCAGCTGCTGCCTGGGTGACGTAGCCTAGTCAGGCACCTTTCGGGCCTTTTGCTGCGTCTACTAAGGCAATTGTAAATTGTCTTGAGTAAAGCTTGAATGAAAGAAAGTTGATCATTTTTGCAGAAATGTGCCGCTCGCTAACTGGAAGCCATATACAGCGAATGTTCTTAAACTTGCTTATTAGTGCCCTAACTTCACTCTTAATAGTATCCCACATACGTTGCACTGAGAAAATGGATCATCCTAATCCTGTTCTAAAAAGATGCAACCGCTGAGTGAGACATATTCGCAAAAGTAAGTTGCATTGCCTAGCGGAACCCACGTCAAAGGAATGTTCTTTGAACGAGAGTCGCAAAGTGGGCTTGATGGTAGATCATTAGAAGCAACTGGTTGCATCGCAAACTCGACACAAGGACAAAAGAAGGCACGAAGAATATACACACGCAACGCTACTAGCAACAGCAATCTTTATTTTTTCGGAGCTGACGACCCTATGTATACCACAAACGCAACAGTGAACGCAGACCACGTGGTGGTAAGAAGAAACATGCCTCGCGCATTCTCTACTGCTAAAATATCTTGAAAATAGCATAGATGAGTACGGCTGGGCTCAAGTTTTCTTCCAAAGCTGGCATCTCAGTTGACGATTTCCTTTGCCCGTTGAAATTTTACTTGACCTCGACTTTCATGCATTGGAACAAAACTGTGTTGTTGCAAAAAAGGGGTGTCTGTATAGGCTGATGTATCGCACCCGCGTTAGGTAACCTAGATTTAGCTGAACTTGACAGAGACTTGGCTTATCGTCTCGAGGGAACTAATGTACGAAAAGATGCGGACAGAGATTGCGGGCATATGAGAGTGTACGCTTCCTAAGTTGTAGAAAAGACGAAGAACCAAAAGGGCCGGCTGCCGGCGCCGCCATGATGTTCCTGCACCGGTGCTTTATGACGGGGGCGTAGCCAGAAAAAGTGCGCTTGCTCCCTGCTCCCTCTTCTCGAAAGTTAAGCATGAGCACTCGGAGAGGTGGGGAGACGAGCCGACGAACGGAGCCAAGCGAAGGAAAGAGCGAAACGCGCACGGGCCGCGTTTTGATTATCAAGCGCGCGTAACTACGCTAGCGTTAGCTGTAGACTCGTGAATAACTGCAACGTCACAACTACAGTTCGACCTCTGGGTGATTTAGGGGCCATTTAAACATACGCCTGGTCACGTGGTACCGCAGCGACGAGGCTCCGAGCAAGGGCAGCTGCGACGCCTCTCCGCAGGGGATCCCGTGGCGTGACATCTGTCCTGCCACACTTGCGCTCCCGCTGCTCAAGGTCATTGCGATGCGATGAATAACCTTGAGAGACATGGAGGCGTAGACCTTTTGCTCTGAAACAAAAAAAGTTACACTATCTCCCACTAAAGGGAACCATGTGGGAATGCGAAGCAGCGCTGGGTGTTCACTTGCGTTTCCATTGCTGTTCCATTTGTATGCTTCCGTGTATGTTTCGTTTGCGTGTGGAGTCATGTATATGTTGTGTACCGCTTATGTTACCCCTCAGCTCGATGTTTCCGTTGCGCTTCGGCTTCGAAAAAATAAATGGAAACAAAAAATCGAGCTGCAATGTTCCGATGTAATCTGCCATCAGACTCACACCAAGATAAGGCGAGATAAATTAATGGATGCAGTACACGACGCGCCAGCAACAAGCGTCTATACGTGTGCTTGTAAACCGCTTGCCTACAGACCGTTTGTCTAAAAATCGCTTGCTTGGATACTTCCCCATGAACTGTTTGCCTAAAAACCGTTTGTCAACCGTTTGTCCATCCATGTTGCGTGTCGCTTGAAATTGGCAAACGCGTCATACATTAATTGCGGGAGAAATCCAGCCGGTCACTCTGGATGACCGTATTCGAACTCGGCACAGCAAGTAAGAGTGTTTTTTGTTTTTGGTTTTTTTTCTGTAGGCGAATCTCACCGAGTGCGAGGAAGACGGAGAAGGCCAACGTTGCCATGGGAACCATTCGTGAAGACACGAGTAACCAAAGCCCCCGTGCTCTAATGCTCTAAAGGCTCGTTCACACCGGCGACTAGCAACGGTCGCGCCACTAAGTTAGTCGCAAATGGCCGCAAATGGCCCTTTTGGTCGCAAAGCGACTGCTGTCGCTCAGTCGCTCGCTGCTCGATTTTTCAGTCGCGCGACTGTAGTCGCAAACCTCTGAGCCAATCACATGCGCAGGAACAGGACGTCACCTTATTTTACGGGGCAATGGCAATACGAGCCAGAATGCGAGCAGACGTGAATTCTGTATGGTGACGGTTATAATTGGCACGCAGGTCGCTTTGAGTCGCTTTTTAACTTCCAGTCGCAAATGGTCGCGCGACCGTTGCTAGTCGCCGGTGTGAACGAGCCTTAAAGGACACTAAAGATAAATACATCAGATAAACTTCAGTTGTATTAGTAAACTGCCTTTCTTCAATAAAAAATTATATTATCAATAAAAGAAAGGGTTGGTGCGAAATAAGCATACACGAGAACGAAACGAATAGCGATGCGGCAGTGCTACTGACATTTGAATTTGTAAAACACACCCTCAACAAAATTTACATGCGAATCTTATTTGAAACTTCTTGCACTGTTTCAAAAACACCCAACGGACTCAAGCATATTTTGCGTAAAAATATAGCTAATACTTCACTAGAAAGTTTGAAGGAGGTAGCGTTCTGATCTGCACGTTCCCAGTTCCACAATCT
The DNA here is from genome assembly GCF_013339695.2 of Rhipicephalus sanguineus. NCBI lineage: Eukaryota > Metazoa > Arthropoda > Arachnida > Ixodida > Ixodidae > Rhipicephalus > Rhipicephalus sanguineus. The sequence continues at coordinate 101,566,039 of NC_051181.1, forward strand.
CGAGCTTTGGGTTCACAGCTGTATTCCATAGCTCACGTCACTTGTACGTCCTTTCTGCAGGCAGGGTTGATCTGTTGGACATTCCTTTTCAGCGTGCCGCCATGTTTTGTTCAAAGTGAGTGAGTGAGTGAGTGAGTGAGTGAGTGAGTGAGTGAGTGAGTGAGTGAGTGAGTGAGTGAGTGAGTGAGTGAGTGAGTGAGTGAGTGAGTGAGTGAGTGAGTGAGTGAGTGAGTGAGTGAGTGAGTGAGTGAGTGAGTGAGTGAGTGAGTGAGTGAGTGAGTGAGTGAGTGAGTGAGTGAGTGAGTGAGTGAGTGAGTGAGTGAGTGAGTGAGTGAGTGAGTGAGTGAGTGAGTGAGTGAGTGAGTGAGTGAAACGACTTTATTAGGTCCGCAATGGACGCGAGTAAACTCAACGCCACCTGGCTATAGGCCCACTTGGGGACCATCAGGTTAAATCTTATGGCCCCCACGCGGGCCCTCTGGACGGCCAGGATTTGAGAGATCTGGTCCTGGGCCTTAATGAGTTCCTTGATTTCCTTTTGGGTCAAAGGGGGACCGACAGAGGCGCAGCCCCACAGGACATGCTCGAAGTCCGCATAACCACCACACAAGGGACAGTGCGGGCTTGGGAACCGTTCAGGGTACATTGTGTGCAGTGCCGCAGGGCTCGGGTAAGTGCTTGTTTGTAGCAGTCTGAGAGTGACATAGCGAGGGGTGTGGCAGAGGCAGTAGTCTTCTAGAGAGATAATGGTGCTTGCATATTTCGTTGTACGAGCAGAGAGGCTCGGGTCGCGTAGGAGATAACGCGTCAGTCAAACCTCGTGCATCCGAGTGCGCCTCCTCGTTGAGATTAAGCGAGGCACCCTCGATGTTTCTAAGGTGCGCATGAAACCAGACCAATGAGTTATTTTTGAGGTATTTGGCTTTTTGAATGATCTGTAGGACCTGGGGAGCCACCACGCCCATCTGAAAGGCCTTGATGGAGGATATTTTTGGAATAACTCTTTGGAAAGCTTGAAATGCATGTGACTTTTCACGTGGTCCTTCAATATGTTTTCTTCCTTTTCTCGCGCTATTTTAGCCAAATGTTTAGAGACATTCTTGGTTTTAGCTAACTTGGTTCTAGAAACGTTGGTTTTAGCGTCAGGAACGCTTCTGGTGCGTGATACTACAATACCTGAACGCCAACTTCTTCCTTTTCTTTTTACATTGACATATTTGTTTACTGTAACACCCGAAACTACTCAGGAGATTTCGTATACATTTGTACCAGTAAATATCGCATTTTTCAATTGTCAGCTAACAGCATTGATTCAATTAACCTTCTCCCTTTACTTAATAATTTTTCTTGAGCCTTTGTATCGCCCAACTCATGGCCGATCCACCAGAGTGCGTTGAACCATTTCTCCGAGGAACAGCCTTAAAGCGACGACGACGAAGAAGAAGGCGCGCGCGTGCACATCGTAGTGTTTCGAATGCACGCGCCTCGCGTGAAAACGTTCCTTCGTGCCGAAGCGTAGGCGACGACGTTCTACCGAGGTTCTTCTTCTACCACCGAGGAGCAAGCAAGCAAGTCATCACTTCCTCTTCAAGCCAACAGCGAGGTCCTCTCTCCCGGACTCCGGTCGGGTCCTACCGTTCCTGACGTGCAACCTGCCCGGAGGCCTCTCTATCGCCCATGAAGCCATCTGGACTGCAGACACGTAAGTTGACGTACGCAAGATAAATTGGAGGGGTTCTATGGCGTTCGACTCGGTGGATTTCTAGACCAGCCATGGATACTGCCCGGATATTGTCGAAATCCGCCATCTTGTCAACTCTGATTGGCCCAGAGGGCTGCTGCGGCCTCTGTGATTGACTTAAAATACCTCCATTAACGAAATTTCATAATATGGCGGAATTTGGCAGTGTCCACTGTTCAGAATAGGACGCCGGCTGTGACCAACTGATTCGCGCCCAAGGAGGAAGGGAAAATTGCTTAACAATGCGCATGACGTCAGACAGCTGGGCTCGGTTAAAACTACGCTCACCGTCACTTTTGCTGATCGGCGTAAAAATGCGTAGTCCTCTCTTCAGGCATGGCCACCGACCTTGGAGACTATGCTTGCAGGAAAATGACTTAGCAGCCGCATTACTTAATACGTCTAGCTTCGCTTAAAACCACGTTTTACATTCGCTTTTGCTGGTCTGCGCATAGTAGAGAGAGGGGATGCGAAATGGGCAGGAAGGTCAACAAGACCGTCTAATTTGCCACCCTGCTCGTCTGCTTAGGCGACGTAAAAAGTTTCTGAGGCGAGTCGATGGAAGAGTCAGAATGAGAGGGACGCTCACCTGAATACGCAGATGCGATTTAGCCTTTGTGGTACACGTAATAGGCGCGACTTTCCCGCGCATTCAAAAAACGGGAAAGGACAGCGAATAAGTTAAAACAAATATAAATTTCCCACAGGTATTCACCGCGTCCTGTCTCAAAGCACTTCGAACCTGTCAAAAATGCTTTTTTTCCCTTTAATTCTCACGTAGAAAACTCGAACGCAGTTGTGGAACTACATTCATTAGCGGTAGCATTCGCTCAGTTTGGCTCTGTAGCCTTTCGCTTCAGTGCCAAGAAAAGTTGTCCGCGACTGTAGCCGTCGCATGCCGGAGTGCCACGTGATCGGAGCGGAAACGTCACGTATTACATCAATAGAAATGCACGTCGTTGTCGAGTTTATGGGAGTAGGGATTACACCTGCAAAATAGTGAGAGCCGCGAAGAAGCGGCGTGGCTTAGGCTACTCGCCCTCCTTTAGACAAGGGAGAATCGACACTGGCAAAATAGCTATACTTATGCAGGCGAAACCTTTCCCTTCCATTCAAATTTTGGCGGTAGTCACGTGACTCTCCCAGGTCATGTGACTCTCCCAGGTCACGTGACTCTCCCGCACGTGACAGGCCACCGGGACGTTCCGTTCCGCTATTGCGCTCCTTAGGACATCGAAACACGCTGGTGGGACACATACCGTTGAGCAATACAAACAGAAACGTTGCAAGAGGGGTCCAGAAGAAATACGAGCCGTATTTAGTCAGAATTCGGGATATATAGCGCGTCGTAGAAGATTGCATAGCGTGCAGTGGATGTAGCCGACGTGTGACGGTGCGTGAGGTAATGTCAGGGTAAGGCAACTCATAACATAAGAACGACGAGTATTTGTTAATAGCGACGAACGGGTGCACTTAGCACGACTATACATATAAGAAAAGATTGCGTACTCAGTAATTGATAGCGTTGGCATGCCCTCGTTACACACGCAGCTCAGAAAACGTAAGCCTCTCACGCGTCTTTCTTGAGCGTATAATTATTCTGATCTTTCGATCGACCGACGGTAAAGTCAAAGAAAGCGTGAATATTATCTGTAGATTAACTGAAATGTAGAAATAAAGGTGTTTCGGTAGTGTTTACGAAAGGACACATTGTCACAGGAAGAACTTGAACGCAATTTTTTTTTCAAATATGCCTTTATGGTAGTAATGCTACTGGTAATAATGATATTTATGATCATCATACTATTATTTTAATGGTAAAAATGCTATGCGAAACTCGTGCATAGTTCGTCGTTCTTGAAAGCTGTGCACGCCGTATGTCGTAATGCTGAAAAAAAAATTGCGTTCTGTTTTTTCCTGAACTCGTTACTGGCCTCAACGACTCTAAGGTCCAACAGTTTTGTGGACTTCAGCGAATGAAAAAAAAAGTAATAAAACAACATCGGTAGCTGGTGCTGAACCCCTCCCCACATGGCATGCAAGAAGCTTTGCCGTTTACCCGGCGGATAGCAGCGTTACTACTGTGTACACTTTTCCTGGGTGTTTGAGTGCACATGAGCGAAAACCCAGCCCTCGGAGTGTTAACCAGTGCCACCCATGGTTATGGTGGGTAAACACCCTTTCGAACAAATTAGAAACCAACTAGGCATTCCCGTACATTTCCCTCGATTAAATGCATACACATTTGCTTCATCCTACTAATTATGCGAGACAAAATGCAAATTCTACCTCAGAAGTGCGTGAAACGTGGTGGGTGAGGTGCATTGACCCTGCCTCTGCAGCCACGTTCCTGGACAACGATGATGACCAGGACGACGACTCATCGGTGGGCAGCTCACCGTTCGACCAGGATGGTTTTCTGGACAGTTTGGACTCCATGGGCCATGCTCCCGGCGATGGTCAGCCATCGTCGTCAGCCACCGTCTCCGCCGCTGCCGAGGACCACCATTTCTCGCCGGATGGCGCAGCGACCGCGACGGCAGCAGCAGAAGAGGCGACACCACCGGATGATGTGGTACACGAAATATTAGAGCAGTGTGGAATTTTCACTAGCCCGTGAAGGTTGCTATTGGACAGGTGTACGGCGGTAAAAACACTTATAGCGACATCTCGTTGCGTATAGTTTTACCAGAGAGCACACAAAGCTCAGTTCAGTGACATCTTTGTTTGCTTCTTGTGCAAAAAAAAATGGTGGCGAAGAAGTCGTTAATGTGAAGTTATTTTCTGACTTTCCTTTGCCTTAAAAAGCCGCATTATGGAGGCAAGGGCGGTCACCACCGTGTAAAATCCCCACCCTTCTTATCACCGATACTGTCACGACTTGAATTTGAAAAAACAGACCAGCAAACTGCGCAATATACATTTCCAGTAAAACAAGGAGTTCAGCTTGCTTCCTTTACTGAGCGTTATACACAGGAAATATAGCCGAACGCTTTCGTAAGCTACGCACCTTGCCCACAATGAACATTCTTAGGACTCTTCGTCGTCACTTAACTGAGATATACCGGGTGTTCAAAGCTGAGCTTTATGGTTTTCTTAAATTTCAGCACTGTGAACAACGTGCAAACCACCTTTGCAGATAAGTTATGCATCCAGGGGGACACAGAGTGAGACAGTAATTATCGCTGTCAGCCACTCAATTAGCTAAGATTGAATAATTAACTCTCTAATGAGTGCAGCAAGCGGGCATCTTTGTATTGAAAAGTTGGAGGAAGTTCGCGTTTCTACACAGTTCCACTTGGAAGAATTCTTCTAGCATTTCTGTGCCCCGAGATATAGCAGTCATTGCTTGCTATCGTCAGCCGGCAGCAAAAGGGTAACCGTTATCATCCTTGCCTATGCCTTCGACCCGTTGTCAGATTAAACGCCGCACGCAACTGCCGCGGCACATCGGGGAGGAGCTTTGCGCCAGTGCTCACTTTCTTGCATGCGTAATCATGCAAAGTGGCAAGTGCACCGCTAACTTTCTTACAATAACATTTAAATTGTAGTTCCCAATTCCAGACTGCACGAAAAGGCAGCAAGACGAATCAGTCATTTAAAGCAGACTGCAGATCGCAAAGCGATACCAAGATTCAGAGCGGATGCGTGCACCTGTCCTGATATATAGAAGAAAGAGCAAAGATAAACAGAACCAGATAGATAGATAGATAGATAGATAGATAGATAGATAGATAGATAGATAGATAGATAGATAGATAGATAGATAGATAGATAGATAGATAGATAGATAGATAGATAGATAGATAGATAGATAGATAGATAGATAGATAGATAGATAGATAGATAGATAGATAGATAGATAGATCACATTTAAATGCGAAGCATTTCTTAGCGAACCTTTGGCACTCTGAACGTATCTATCTATCTATCTATCTATCTATCTATCTATCTGTCTAGCCGCCTACGTCTGGGTGCTCTTATGATCGCCTCCTTAACTTGGTGTAGACCAAAATTAGCATGGGAGGGTAAGAGGACTTGACGAATATGACTGTCGGGTCATGATATGAATACCGCGAAAATCCTGTCGCGTACGTCGTCAAACCCTTTCCTCCAGGCACGTGTGGCACATAACCGTTTACCACGGGCCGCGGTGTACCGGTATGCACTGCAGGTGATTGACAGTTTATATATACCCAGGAACGGCGAGAACAGACATTGGTAATTTAAATGCGAGAGTGTTAAGAAAAACCGGCATCGGCAGCGTTGGCCCGACGAATGGAAAGAATAAAGATTAGAATCCCAGCAGGAATCGAACCCAAGCATTCTGCGTGGCAGTCAGGTATTCTACCACACAGCCACGCTAGGTCTATAAACTGGTATGGAGAAACAGCTATGCAGGCATAACGTCGGTGCAACGTCAATTGTAGTTGTGGTGCTGGCTATCTAATTTTACAAGAAAGCAATAAGCACTACATATGTACTCCAACGATACAGGCGTCATGTCAGATTAACGTCTGTCGGTGCAGTGTTGGTTCCGCTTTTATAGCAGTCTCATAAACATTACACTTGTATTCCTATGACTCAGCAAGCTATATATTGAAGCAGTGCTAGACCTCGAAGGAATACATTAACGAAAGTTATGCATGATATTCACATGATTGCACTATGAAGTGCACTTAGTTTCGATAATACTGACGTATGTACTCTTTAAACGCCATTGTTGTCGACGTGCCTGGTAAGTCTACGATGTACACACAGCTGCTAAACTTACAAAAAACACGTCGATCCACCTCGTAACGCTTGGCTCAAAGCCATAAAAGACAGCATAGAAGTACTCGCTGACTGCTTCGCATGAAATCGATTCCCACAACTTGTGAGATCTGCCGGAATTTTTCGCTTACATGTGTGTTTCGCGCAGCCCACCGACCTCAGCATGGCAGGTCCTTCGGTGAGCAGTGGAGCGCAGCACGGCTACCAGCTGCGGTGGCGCATCCCGCGGCCCCCAAACGCATTCATGCTGTTTGCGCAGGAGAAGAGGCGACTGGTGGCTGCCGAGAATCCAAATGTACGTGCGGCGTTTCCTTTCTCTGAAAAGAGCCACACGCATAACGTGAGCGTTTACCTTAGCGCACTCGGGAGGTTCAGCTTGGAATTCGAAACATGTTTACTGCAAGTGAAACTTTGCTCGAAGAATTGAAGCTTTGCTGAAGAATTACGTTTCTTCAATCGTTTGGCTAATTCCTGTTGCAATATTTCGCTTCTTGCCAGTGGCAGCGCCAGAATTTTTTGTGCCGGGGGAGGCGGAAATTCTTCTGGGAGAGGCGGGGAGGTGGAACCTGCGGAATATTATACAAATTTGCTGTTGATTCCCTCGACAGAAGGGCTATCTTTTAACGCTGTAGCTGCATTGCATAACGCCAATTAAACCCATTTTTCACTAGTGTAGCCACGATGAAACGCTCCATGCTTATCTCTTCACGCCGTGGAAGCTTACAGGCCGGGGCGTCGCGTTGCTGAGCTCGAGGACGCGGGTTCGATTCTTGGCCATATTTTGATCGTGGCATAGTATGGCACGCCCGTGGTGGAGTACGAAGTACTCCACCACGGCGTGCTTCATTCTCATATCATGGTTTCGGCACGTAAAACCCAAGGGCTAATGTTGGCGTATCCTGCGCAGGAAAACAACCAGCGTGTGAGCAGCCGACTGGGCAAATTGTGGCGTTCCCTCAGCGCTGCCGATAAAGAACCTTATCAGCGCAAGGCGGCAGAAGCAGCTGCCGTCCACCGGAGGAGGTACCCAGGTACATTTTTGTTCACGCAGCACTTTGATGATTGTGATAATAATGATGATGGGTACATGAATTACAATATTGTTACATTCAGTAAGGACGAATACGTGGATAATAAGCTGTAGGTGCGTCAGAATTCATTCGGTCGGTCGGATTGGTCTTGTCTAGCCTTCTAGAGCAGAGGATGCAACTTGTTTCAGCATCTCGTTGGACGTCTTGTTTCAGCATTGGCGGTAATACCGTACCGTTCGGGCAGCGATATTACCGTCCCGCGCTAAATGTGGAATAACTCACCCTCATGCAGGTATCAGCCCGTCTGAAGTGCTTCAGTGCAGCACTAACTCTTTCAAATGCGTGCCCAGTGTTTTCTTTTTAACACGAAAGTGTTTTATGCCGGGGTCCACCACTTACATCCGTCACGGATATGACGTTGATAAAATGGACGCCAACGGGTGAGAAAGAAAAAAAACAAGAAAAAGATACCCCGCTGGGAATCGAACCCACGACGTTGCGGCCGCGACGGCAAGCGCCCGACGCCCTACCGCCTAAGCTTACACGGGAGATGCTAGACACGGCGCGAACGCGCCTTATATCTTTCACACATTCTCTTTCGCGGCAGGCGGAACGGGGCGGTGCCGCCGTCTGTGAGATGTGAAAAGAAGTAATGCTTCACATCGACACTTACTGGCGCTTACTCCGAGATTGCACGTGATATCGGAGGTCATGGTTAAAGCGTCTCGATACCAGAGAGGTAGACTGGCCGCGCTGGCGTCGCCGAGGCACCCTTGACGCAGTTACGTTCTTTGCCTTTGGCTTCGTGTTAGCGTGCGTCGGCTCATCGGAGTAGTGCAGCTTCCACGTGCACCAACGGGATTTCTCCGCCGCCGACTGCTTCGATTGCGAGAGCACCGACTAACAAAACTGCTGCAATATGCGTTGCAAAAAGGACGCGATTTCGACGGGCGAATGTCGTGCCTTGGTGGAGCGAGAGCAGCGCCTGCGAGACAGAGGCCAGCGGGACGCACGCGTTTGCGGCTCAGGCTACGAACCTCTACCTCCCGTGTTGCTGAAGCGCAGTGTGTGTTATGTATGCATGAGCACAGGCGTCGGTTACCCATTACTAGAAAGCGCACACCGTGCCGTTTCTCTCCTTAATTGTTTTTTTTTTTCATCTTACTAGCCGCATGAAGCTCGATGACGTGAATAAACACGGTTTCAAGACTGCGGTAGTAGCAGCACGTGTTGTACCCCAAGAAACTTCCGGTTTTTCATTTCAACACCGCAGCGGAAATCGTGTTTTTAAGTTATGTGAGTAAGGAAAGACCCTTTTTCTGCCTTCAGATAAAAGGAAGGCACATAAGTTAAGGACTAACTCTTGTAATGTTGGGTATAGATTAGAAGCATCTTTATTTGAAATATTTGGCTAGGCACAGGGTGAAAAGTGTTCAAAATCTGCGGTCTATACCCGGCAAGGCTTTTGTTCCCCGCCAATGCTACGCCAGTGCACGAAACCGGAAGCCGTCCAGGGTCTGTGTTTGTAAACAGCGAAACCGTCTACAGCGAGAACACCCGGCGCTTGTCAATCCGCAGACTACGTCTACAACCCTCGCGAGGCCCGCCGGCGCAAGGAGCAGGAGCGAAGGGCCAAAGCGATTGCCGGCAAAGTGAAGGAGGACACGTCGGCAGACCCAGAGCTGGAACCAACGCCGAGCACGTCTGCGGCCCAGGGTCCGAGCACGCCGGAATTCCAGCATCCTCCGCATCCTCCGCAATCGCCTCCGCCGCTGCCGCACCGCAACCGGCGACGCGCAACCGGTGCTGGCCGGGCCGGCGCTCCGGCCGACGGTCAGTCAACGCCAACGGGCAGGCCGACTGCTGCCGTAACGGCCACCGCATCCTGTCGACAGGCTGCACGGCCGTACAACGTAAGCAATTAATTTTAATTAATTAAGCAGTTTAGCGTCCCAAAACCACGATATGATTATGAGAGACGCCGTAGTGGAGGGCTCCGGAAATTTTGACCATCTGGTGTTTAACGTGCACCTAAATCTAAGCGCATGGGCCTGAAGCACTTTCGCCTCCATCGAAAATGCAGCCGCCGAGGCCGGGATTCGATCCCGCGACCTGCGGGTCAGCAGTCGAGCGCCATAACCACTAGACCACCGTGGCAGGTACAACGTAAGCATTATAACCTTTTGCGACACGCATTATGGTCTACTGTCTGTAAATGTGTGAAATTTATTTAATTTGATGTCGGCGTTACGGAGACCAAATTTAAAGCAAGTGAAATGTTAGAATAAATTACAGTGCAGTTTAAAGGAATTGACTGTAATTGCAACGTAAATAATTAACTAATCAACGTACAATCAGTCATGCTACATTTCTTCATAAACCGAATTCAACGGCCCACTCAAATTACGCACGATATCTTTCTGCTGGCAGCGAGCATTCCTGAAAAAACGTAAAAAAATGTTTCGATATTCCTGCCGAAACTCCCCACGTCCAATGTCTCGTTAAACACGTTACTGCCTTCACCAAAGCGATCGCGTGTGTCAAATTATATTAACCAGAAGTGATATAGCCAGAAGTGGCAACTATAATGCTTAAGTTTACCATTAGCTCTGTGTTTGTGGCCTCTTCCTTGCGACTAAAGCACAGAAGTGGCAAAAGGAATTCGCGCCTCCAAATGAGGACACCTTGTCGCAAAGGGATAACTACGTCAATTGAGAGGAGTACCCGCTGCCTGTTTAACGTCGTAGTCAAAAGCACTGTTTTAAAAGCGAAGCACAAAGCAGAAACACGGTCGGAGCAGCGCGGCCTATGCGCGATATATGATTGTTAAAAAAATTGGGTGACGACTCGATCACCGGAAAGATATAATGAAAACAATACTGCTGTTTTAAACAACGGATAGCCAACCTATGTCCGCATTAGTCAACGCTAAGCGAATTTAAACAATGCTGGTAATACGAGACTAAGTACGGTAGTTTAATTTGGTCAAATCTTGCCATACCTCTTTAAAGAATGTGGGTGAAATAAACAGAGGAAGACGACCTTCATCATTATTATTATTATTATTATTATTATTATTATTATTATTATTATTATTATTATTATTATTATTATTATTATTATTATTATTATTATTATTATTATTATTATTATTATTATTATTATTATTGGTGATGGTAGTAATAGAGGCTACTACTACTAGTACTGCTACTTCTAGTAGAGTGAGACAGATCGGTCGGCTCTTCACCCAACATAGGCCGTATGCATAGTGACGCCTCACTAGATTTCATTATTAAAATGGCCCCTAGGTTTCCAACTGACTAGAGGCTTACCGGCGCCCCGAAAAACTGAATGACGCACTATTGTTCCCTCGTCCTGCAGCCAAGTGATGGACGTCGCGCGTAAATCTGAAAATCGGTGGCCGAATTCGCAAAGCTTCCCTTAAGTGTTATTTGCCGGCTTTGACACCGATATGCCCAGCATCCAGATTGGCTAGAACACTTTTCTTGCCAACAATTCTAGCGTTAAAGTTAAGGCGCTTCTTGCGAATAAAGACACCGGATAGCTCGTGAAGCGGGCTTCTTCTTAGCAAACATCATATTGCGGAGAAGCCAGCTTTCAGCAACGCTAAGCCGCGCGTGCGTCGATTTTCAGCACTTTCACGCAACACTTCGCACAAATGCGAGCGTGAAATCCTACAGAGTCCAGAACGAGAACACGCGTGTTGCGCACCACCAGCCACGCGGCCGCACTCGGAATACAAAGCCCAAACGTCCTATTGTTTCCTCGTTTTCTCTGTGTACGCTCCTGGCGCTTAAGCCTTTTAGGCGCGACCTATGAAAAACTGTCCGCAAAGGCTTCAAACTTACGCATTATTTCAAGCCACTCGATACCCTATTGCATCAAAAATGTCGTCATACATTGATTTGGATCTTTTGTAGCAGTTAGTCTCAAGTAAATTACAATTACATAACTATTTATACTGAAGTCATTCATGTTCTGCTTTTGCATCGATAGAATCAAAACTCAGGCTCTAGAAATACACTACAATTTTGTTTTCGGTTATGGTCATTTCTAGAAAATAAAAATTATACTTTCGACGTGGCTTGCGGAAAGCGCCACGTCCAGTGTCTCGGCGAACAATGCAGTGCATTCAGCAAAGTGATCTTATTGCAACACTATGCTGCAAAATGAAGTTAAATGACGGCATATTTATTACGCAGAAGGCCAAATTCATCCAAGCGTCATTGCATTAAGGCGAAAGCCTTAGATGCATCATCAAACGCGAAAATTGACCGTCGGCGTCGGCGTGCCGCCTCGGTGGCGTCAACACAAGTTATGCAAGAATAATTACATGATGACATCACTACATGACGGGGTCATGATGACGTCACTATATGACGGGGTCATGGTGACGTAACTATATGACGTCATCATGACGTCACAGATCGCTGAAATTCGTGACGTCACATGATGCCGTCATCGCATACATTTCTCAATTGGTCAAAGGTGGGCCGATCCCGGACGCAGTGCCAACCAATGTGTGGTGCAGCTTTCATCATTTGCAGAGACCATTCGGCAGGGGGCGGGGGAGGATCAATGCATCGACTGAGAAAGAAATATGGCTGTTGTCTTCGAGTAGTGTTAGGCGAATGCATAAGGAACCATGCGAGTTTTCTTGTACGTACTTAACGACTTAGTCAACTAGCGAAAAGTTCTGTACGCAATTTTAGTAAAGTAACGTTACCGCACCAACCAATACAGCTGTCCCTACTTTACCAACTGCCTGATTATATTTACCCCGATTGATTGATTGATTGATTGATTGATTGATTGATTGATTGATTGATTGATTGATTGATTGATTGATTGATTGATTGATTGATTGATTGATTGATTGATTGATTGATTGATTGATTGATTTATTGATTGATTGATTGATTGATTGATTGATTGATTGATTTCGCGGTCAGGTTGAGCGATTCCCCAGTGCTTTGCCGCCGTCACTGCGCGGGGTGGCCAGAGCAAGGACTGTGAGCTCCACCCAGTCCCCGGCCAGTTACCCACTGAGCCAGCCGAGCCCGCTGGTTGCTTGCAGCAGAGACTGCGCCGCCGTGCGTGAGTACACGACCACTCGCTGTGAACTCGAAATTGGTTGCGGCCACGCTGCGTAGAATTGCATATCATTGCATTGCTTTTGTCAAGGAGTTTTCAAGTATGGAGACGAAGGTAAACAATTATTCCGATTTTTCTTGACATGAAACACTGTCTCTTCATGCAAGGGCCGCCCGTCCTCGCTCTCTTCGGTGGGCGGGGCGCCTGCTGTTTGACCTAAAACAAAAGATAGCACGCTATTGGCCAATAGCCGACATAACTCAAGAAGGGCGTTTGGATTCGCTTCTTGCCACGGGGTGCCAACGCGTGGCGGCGACGCACTCCACAGTGTGCTGACATTACACAGTAGCCACACTCGTACACACGGACCACAGCGGGAGAGAGCAACCGAGTTTCATCACGCGCGCCCCAGATCATGGCGTGCGCTGACGTAACTTCGTTACCCCCTGCTATCGCTCCCTCTGTGGCTTCCAGCGCTCTCGTCGGGACTAAAGAGAGAAATCATTTACAGCGTGGGACAAATGCCTGTAACTCCGCTCGTTCTTGACGCATTCCAGAAATTTTTACGGCAATTGATTCGCGAGGCAACAGACTCCGATACTGGAGCCATTCGATGATTATTTGAAAGAGTGGTTCAGGGCCCACCCAAGACAAATAAATTGGGCTGGGCAGGCAATGTAACGTGTAGGATGGATATTCAATGATTTATTGGTTCTCTCTATATTTGCGTAGTATTTATACTATCCGATAAAAGTGCTTGCAGTTCGAGCGGGAACCAATGTGAGTGCCAGGAGAAGGAAAGCGCAGTCGGGGATCGCAGAGAAATTGTTTCCAGGCATAACACACAGAGGCAAGTTGTCGTAGTAGTTAGTATGCTTATTTGTTGTTGCTTATTATGTGGTAGGTGGTGGTTAAAACGCGTTCTTGGGCTAGGTGGTGCATGGTCTGATAAAAACCTGTAGGCACAAAGAAACAAGGACAATAAACGACAGGACTGGTGGTGGTACGTTCTGGTAGTAACGGTGGTAGTTAACAGTTGTCCAATAGATGGGAGGCCGTGTTAGTAACACTGTAGTTGCGTAGCTCGAATATGGATTTCTCCGTGTCTCCGCAGCTCTTCCGCAAGTGAACGGCCCTGGCCTGCCACAGGCAGCCGATGGGAGCGCCCGGCAAATCGGATGGTTCTTCGACCCCACCCAGCAGGCCGCCGCTGCTCACATGACAGTCGGAGTAGCCGCGGCACGTGAGTGCCCTGGCGTTATGACGCTGCGACTTTGCGACGCCTTCACCTACCCCTCTCCTCCTTCACTCTTTTACAGCGACAGCTGTTATGAGATCACAACAGCCGATTTTGGTGCTGTAGTTGTCCGCCGCCGCCGGTGTCCGTAACCAATATCGCGCGAAATAATAAGAAAAAAAATGAGAAAAATATCTCGGATTGGAGGGATTTGAGCCAGAGCCCTCTGCGTGGCAGCCGAGTAATCTACCACACAGCCACGCCGGTGTTTGAAACTGCTCCATGGCGCCACGTCGGGCAAGGAATTGCGTTAGCATATGTAATATAGCGTGGTAGACGAGTAAAACAACAACCAGGCTCCACACAATGAGAAGTGCGCAACGAGTGCGTGGTTTAAAGCTTCCCACCCACTACAATGTGCTCAACCATAATTCTTCGTCGTCATCAGGCGCAGCATCAAAGTACATAACACAGATGTGTAGCGGGTACCTCGCTTATCTGCAGAAAGACAAATGATGGCGTAGCGGGTGCTTCCCTACTTCACAAAAAAATATGATTTATGGCGTAGTGGGTACCTTGCAAGTGTACTTGTAATAGTTGTCCCAAGACAGTTTACAACAAGCTCTAGAAAGGCCGTTCTTCCAGCTATTGCCGTGACTGTGCTGCGTGTTCGGTGCAGGCCTTTCATTCTTGCATACCATCTTTTCCCATCATAAATAGCCTGAAGCCAACTCGAGATCTCCTATGGTTAACCTCCATGTCCTTCATTCTCTTTCCTTCTCGTGAAAACAGTCCGTTGAAATAACAGCAATTCGCCAGGTTCCACTAAATGTTTAATTGCGAAGCCCCATTACAAAATATGTGGCGCTTAATAAAAATAAAAGTGAGCGAGGAATAAGATCACGTTTGTAATAATTAAAAACTTTACCTCATAAGAGGCATACAACACTACAAATTACGCCCTCCCCACCCCCCCCCCCAAAAAAAAAAAAACAAAAAAAGCAAGAACACATAGACGGGGCGCAAATATGATGGCTAAACTGACGTTCCACATTTGTTCAAACCTGTAAGCGCATTTGATTTTTTTATTTTTTTTTTGGGGGGGTGAGGGGGAGGGGGAGGGGGTTCGCATTTTTCTTTTCATCGCATGCAGTTTCGTCTCCATCGAAAATCCTTGAGGCTCATGTACTTATATGTAGGTGCACGTGAAAGAACCCTAGGTGGTCGAAATTTCCGGAGCCCTCCACTATACGGCAACCCTCATAATCATATCGTGGTTATGAGACGTTAAACCCCAATAATTATTATATTTTTATCACATAAACTGCCTCAATTAACGTTGGCACCCACTCAGCAGATTATTTTTTCGTTGAAGCGGTCTTTAGCATGCAGTGTCTGTGCCCACCAAGTATATTTTTAATCCACCAGAATTCACTGAAGTAACATTGGATTAGAAATCTCCGAAACGTTCATCTGCCAGATGCGCGTTCTCACCGCTAAGAAAACTGAGTCATACTAAAGAAAAACTTCGCTATAGGACAACAAACAATTTTTCCTATATAGACGGTTTCGATTAAAAATCTCAATAGTTGATTCCTGCCTCGCCTCTCTACGCGCCGAACTAACCACTACCTAGATTCAGCGCAGCCAATACAGTTGTAGATGATTACTCGCGCCCTAAACTTCCTCGCTGACTCTAATCGCTATCGCCAGGTATACGTCACTTCTCACTGCGCGTGTGAGACATTAAATGAAGACAAACTCACATTACGTTGTAAAATGGAAAACTTGTATTCTTATATAAGCAGAGAAAAGGCACGATACATTCAACGTTCGGACACACGTCCGCTCTCTAGTAGGTCTTTTGAGCGTCTGGTAAACACGCAGGCTGCAGGCACGCAGTCCGTCCCCTCCTCCCGACGTAACAGTACACCACCCCCACAAGCACAACACTCGCGGAACGACGCACTGCTCCTCCTCAGTCAACACCGCCGTCAAAGGCGCCCCGCCGAGGCCATGGATTCAGAGCCTGAATGTCCAACGAGACGGAATGTACAACGAGACGGAATGTCCAATGGGTCACGTGACCGGCGAGACTGAATGTCCAACGAGACGGAATGTCCAACCGAGACTGAATGTCCAACGAGACTGAATGTCCAACGAGACGGAATGTCCAACCGAGACTGAATGTCCAACGAGACTGAATGTCCAACGAGACGAAATGTCCAACCGAGACGGAATGTCCAACGAGACGGAATGTCCAACGAGACGGAATGTCCAACGAGACGGAATGTACAACGAGACTGAATGTCCAGTTTAGAAGAGATGAACGTGCCCTAGTTTCAAATTTCTCATACAACTTGGGTTAATATAGCCTAACGCAAGCAAGGTGTGGGAGCGGGCTAGTTGGTATTCCATAATGCTAAAACTTTAGCGCAAAACGAGCACAGCGGACAAAGAAACGACGAGGACAAGCGCTTGTCTCTTTGTCCGCTGTGCTCGTTTTGCGCTTAAGTTTTAGCCTAACGCAAGATCGTATATGGTAGCTGCAGAAGATATTTGCGACAAGCCGGGCAGCGCCATTATATGAAACTGCGCCACCACGTACGCTCACCATTGGGGTGAAAAACGGAACGTCGGAATTTTTTTTGATGACGTGTACGAAGAACATAATTTTTGCTAATGTTCAATGTTCGTTCTATTTGGATCATTGAGGACTACATTATAGTCATGCAAAAAGCGACGTAACAGGACTGATAGGAAAACAACACTTGGCTTTGGGCCTATATTATTTTCCGCCACAGTGGTGACCATTGAGCTCGTAGTCGGCGTTTGAGTTATGTGGTTGTCTTCTTCTGTACCTGGTAAGACCTCTGAAGGTAGCCGCGTACCAGTGTTGCCATCTTTTTTTTACACGTGGCGCTAAACCAAAGTCGGAAAATCGCTAAATAGTCGCTAGAGTTTTCGAAAATGTCGCTAAAATATCGCTAACATTCTAAAAGCTCTAACTATATTATAGTTAAACACATTTCAAGTCAATTTGAAGTCCAACTGTGTTTAAGAGCCCTAAGATGAGAACTAGGATCTGTTATCAAAACTGTGACGACTATGATAATTTGATAAAAAAAAAAGTTGTAGCCAACGCTGCATCGTTGTATGCTTTATTCGATCTACTCATGTTTTACGCGTTTGTCTGGTACTCGGTGGCCTGCCGTGCTAGCCGAATTAAATTAACTCGCTAATTTTCCTTCTGCACTTCACGCCAACTCCCCATAGGCTCCATGTATCAAAATCCAGACACGCCATTGGCCGAAATTATGGGAATTTGCTGATGGTGGCGTCTTCTCTCGGCAAAAAGACAAACTAACAAACGCAAAACGACGCCAGCGTTGCATGCGGCGTGCGTGCGGCGTGTCGCTCCCAGATGGCACAAATATCTGCTGGCTCCCTCAATCTCGGCTGATGGCATGTCCGGGTTCCTGAATCCAGTTTCGCAACTGGTATAATTGAAGAACTCTGCTTCACGCAACCTCAAAATAAAGACGATATCTTTCCGGTAGTGCGTGCACGTGCGCGACACTGCGGTTATTTTATCCGTGACAGTCCCTTCTGGCAACTTTTAAGGTTCACACAGTTAACGCGTACGTGTTGGACCTCGCGCGTATAATCCGCATGCGTCGTGATCACATACTTATCGATGCAATGCTTGGTAGTTCCCGAGTTTTGGCTGCAGCCAAGGTACAGCTGACCTTTTCTTCACTCTTTTTGCCTTGGGCGGCAAGTTATCTGTTTATCCTAGCACGTATCCCAAAGTCACACGTCACACTTCACGCAAACAAACATTTTTATTGTGTTATTTTTCAAAAATAGACGGAATGTGCGTACAAATATCATGACGTCTAAGGCCATGAGAACTCGCTACCTGTCATGTTAATCATGGCAGAAAAACGCCACAGCTAGCAACTGGCTCCAGAAATGCTTCATCCAAAATACAATCTTCCTCGACACTTGTCGAGCGCCAGCGAACTTGTCGGTTCGCTGGCGCTTTTGTAGACTTGAACACTACCAATCTGACGCACAACTTCCTCTGGGAGTTCATATTCAAAACATGTCTTCTGGTGCCTTTTAAGGCCTGCTCTTATTGTAATGATTGCATTTGCCATCATGGGAGCCATCCTATTCCGGAGCTTGGTCTTCACCAAGTTGAGTTCGCTGAAAGAGCGCTCAACTTCCGCATTCGAGTACGGCATCACAAGCATTGTCAATGCAAACTTAGGTAGATCACCAAATGGGTTTTGTCCGCTTGCGTCTTGGTATGCGTTGACTTCGCTCCATAAATCTTCTGTGGTATTAGTCTTCGACCACGTCACACTTGTAATTGCCTTCCACTGGTTCTCGATTTGTTGGATCTCAGAAGCATCCAGCCCCATTGACTCGAGCAGTGGAATAAGCGATGGCTTTACCGCGCACAACGTCTTCTTAACTGACAGCTGTGCTACTTTGCTTAGGGTGTCTACGTTGTCAGGTAGCCTTTGGCGTATTTGCTGCACAAGAGAAACAACAAACTTGATGCACCGTTTTCCGAGTGCGTCTTCATCCTGAGGAAGAAAACCCTTCTTTCGCATTTCCTTGACGTGATTCTCAAAAAGGTAACCCAGATAAGGCTGGGGATCCAAGTGGTCTTCTACATTTGTGGTTAAAATTGAGATCCTTGTTGTCGGAAGGACGACCTTTTGTATCAGAGATACCAAGAGGCGCTCGAGATCCTGCAGCAGCTTCGTCTGGTCAGCATCCTTTGCTTCAAATGACTTGTTCACTGCTTGAACTTCAGCAAGAACAGGCTTCAAGAAAAGTAGGTATGCCAAGTTGGCGTCATCAGCATACATTGCATGTAGCATTTCGGCGTTGTAACACCTCTCACTTGATCTCGCAATTTCAAAGTGAGTTTTCAGCTCCAGCCACTGGTCAACAATTCTTGCGACAGCCGGTTCGATTGACAGCCAGCGTGTAGAGCATGTCTGTACAATCTTCAGTGGGTCTTCTCCGTTGTTTAGCGAGTTATACAGTCTCTTGTAGGCAAGCTGCCGTGAAGCTGACCTTGCAAACCAGTTGTATGTTTCACTGACAAGGTACTCAAGGCTTCGAGGGAGGCAGTCTGCCACAGCGGCGGAAATGGCCAACTGTAAGGAGTGACAGACGCAGCGTAGAAGAATCAGATTCTGCACTTCTGCTTTTAACTTCTGATGCACCCCATTATTTACTCCCGTCATAACACTTGCATTGTCTGTTCCAATGCCAACCATGTTATTTAAGTCAATCTTGAACTCCTTTAAAGTGTGCTTGATGCCTTCAACTATACCGTCGGCAGTGCATGCTTCAAGGACACAGAGGGAAAGGAAGCTTAATTGTCACGATTTTCGCTTTCGCTGTGCTGTAGTATATGATGGCGATAGACAAAAGTTTGCTCACACTCACGTCAGTCGACTCGTCGATGATGACGCTGAACTTGCTTCGTCCAATGTCCGCAGAAAGGTCATCCTTGAAATGGGGGTAGAGCACATTCTTTAACAACGACGGGCACTTAGTCCGTTTCATGCGGTAGTTCCTTGCTGTATGGCTGTCCGAGAACGACTTTTTGATCACACCGGACAAATGATCGGCAGTGGCAATGCTGCAATGTTCGGCAACGAAAAGTGCTACTCTACCTTCAGCCACGTTTGATGAAGAGGTCGCCGCCCTCGGAAAGGTGATCTGTGACTGCGTCGCTGCCGTGGATGTCGCGGCGGCTTTGTGTTTCTCGGTGAGTCGGTGCTTTCCAAGATCGGAGTACTTGGTTCCAAGTTCACATCTGCAATATTTGCACTCGGCTACTTTAGTCCCATCCTGCTTTGTCTTGCAAACCAGCCACTTGCATAGCATTGGATCCTTGAGCCATTCATCTCTGAACATCTGAGTGTACTTGACTTTCGGCATTTCTGCGTCGGAAACGTGAGCGTCACGAGGCCAGAGATCACAGAAAACTACCAAGATAGGTCTGTGCAGTTCGTCGAAATGGTCTCCGTTTTTTATGCCTTTCTGGCAGGAAGTTACCTCTCCGGGTGGCCACACATGTTCAAACACTTCTAAGCGCTAGAGAAAGAACCGTCGCTTGTGCACTACACAAGTGTTCAAATATGTGTGCATGCCTAAGGTATGCTCGCTTTCGGCTAGAAAGGTGAGCTGTGTACGGTGCGGCCATCGAGTGTCGTATAATTACAAGCAAAGTAGTGTGATAAGGAAGCACTTAAACGTTGTTTTGGTTTTCGACCCACGCGTCGAAATGACCTCGCTTCCATCCTCTTCAGGTGGCCACACATGTTCAGACACTTCTAAGCGCCAGAGAAATAAGCGTCGCTTCTACACAAATGTTCCAACATGTGTGTATGCCTCTAAGGCATGCACGCTTTCGGAAAGAAATTGGTGAGCTGTGTACGGTGCGGCCAGGAGGGACGTCGTTTAATTACAAGCACAGGTAGTGTGCATATGGAGGCACTTAAACGTTGTTTCGGTTTTCGACCCGCACGTCGAAATAGTCTCGCTTCCATCCTCTGCGGGTGGCCGTGCAAACAATAGGGTACAAAGTCGCTAAATCTAGCGACAAAATCGCTAAAATGGCAACTCTGCCGCGTACCTCCCACTCAAAAGACGCTGCCGAAAACAGGTACGTAAGACATCAGTCGTGAAGCCTCCCCCCCCCCCCCCCCCAAAAAAAAAAAAAGAAGTTTAAAACGTCATGTGGCGCCACTCAGCCACACACAAAGCCTGCTCGGTCTATATTGCCTAAAGTGGCAGCTGTGCCTACAGCTGCGCTCTTTCCTTCCGGCACCGGAGTCGGCACGTCTGTGACATCCTTTTTCTTTGTTATTCTACTTCGCACGTTCCTTCCCAACTGTAGTTCTTTTGAATAAGCACTCTTTAAACGAATCCATACGAGTCAAATCGCTCCTTTCGGGACTCCTACGTGTGCGGTCCAAGCCACCCTGCATAGTTAACGCGCAGCGAGAAGTAAGCAGCTTACCACGGCAATATCAGTTCCGAGACAGTGCGGATTTAAAGCGCGGGTATTAATTCACAGTATCTTTGTTTGCACGCCTTATCTTCGTTCACAATAAGTCGCTACCAACAGGCTGAATTTTCTGTTGTTTTAACCACGCTAACAATAACGTTCATTTCCGCAGTTTTACAGCCGAGCTGTCAAGCTTTTCATTATGCCGTCAGTCGTCGACAGAAATTATGATCATGAACCGGCACGCGCTCTCTTCGTTCTCTTCTTCCCCTTCGTCCTCTTTATCTTCTGCTTCGCTCCCAGAGAAGGTGCGCCGATTTGTTCGGCGTGAGATTCAATAACTCTGATGGGCGAGGGAACAAGTACAGAGAAAGAGATGGAGAAAAGACAGAAAGAGAAAGAGACAAATTCTTGGCGAAAAATATTTATTAGCGAGGCGGCATTCGAACCCCCGCACAGGCGATCCCAAGGCCAGTGTCGCAACCGTTCTGCTATTCAGGCAAGCTAGCAGAGCCCAGCATAGCCTTGCAAAGTATAGTATAGCAAGGAGGTGGGAAATGTAAGTGAGCGTGAGGAGTGGAGAATGGAGGAGAGCAGAGCGTAAAACATAGCATACAAAGAAAGAGAGAGAAATAGACAGAAAGAAAGAGCGAGAAAGAAAATAAATACATAAAGAGATAAATAAATAAATAAAAATTAACAGATACAAAAAAGACAGCAATACAGAGATAGAGAAGAACATAGAAAGAGAGGAAGAAAAAAAAAACAGCAGATCCCACGCGTTCTGGGAATCGGTTTCATGCGAAGCAGTCACCGAGTACTTCTATGCGAATTTTTGTGCTTTTGGGTTAAGCGTTACGAGGTGGATCGACGTGTTTTTGTAAGTGTAGTAGCTGTGTGCACATCGTGGGCTTACCAGGCACGTCGACAACCCTAGCGTTTAAAGGGTAACTTATGGTACGACGTAACATCAGCCCTCACGTTAGAGTACATACGTCAGTATTATCGAAACTACGTGCACCTTATTGTGCATTCTTTTGAATATCATGCCAAACTTTCATTAACTCATTCCTCCGGGGTCGAGCAATGCTTCAATATAGATTGCTGAATCATAGGAATACAAATGTAATGTTTATTAGACCGCCCTGAAAGCGGAGCCAACACTGGAACCACAGACGTTAATCTGATATGACGCCTGTATCGTAGGAGTACATTTGTAGTATTTATTGCTTTCTTGTAAAATTAGATGGCCAGCCCCACAACCACAATTGACGTTGCTCCGACATTACGCCTGCATAGGCTGTATTTCCAAACCAGTTTATAGACGTGGCATTGCTCTGTGTTAGAATACCTGATTGCCACCGCAGAATGCTTGGGTTCGATTCCTGCTGGGATCCTAATGTTTATTTTTTCCATTCATCGGGTCAACGTTGCCGATGTCGGTTTCTCTTAACGCTCTCGCATTTAAGTTACCGATGTCTGTTCTCGCCGTCCTGGGTAGGTATAAACTGTCAATCGCCTGTGGCGCATACCCGTACAACGCGGCCCGTGGTAAACGGATATGTGCTACACGTTTCTGAAGGAAAGCGTTTGACGACGTATGCGACAGGATGTTCCAATATTCATGTCCTGACCCGACAGTCACATTCGTCAAATCGCCTTACCCTCCCATACCAATTTTGGTCTACACCAAGTTAAGCTAGCTGCCTACGTCTGGGTGCTCTCCCGATCGCCTCCTTAACTTGGTGTATCTATCTATCTATCTATCTATCTATCTATCTATCTATCTATCTATCTATCTATCTATCTATCTATCTATCTATCTATCTATCTATCTATCTATCTATCTATCTATCTATCTATCTATCTATCTATCTATCTATCTATCTATCTATCTATCTATCTATCTATCTATCTATCTATCTATCTAGCTAGCTAGATAGATAGATAGATAGATAGATAGATAGATAGATAGATAGATAGATAGATAGATAGATAGATAGATAGATAGATAGATAGATCTATAGCTAGCTAGCTAGCTAGCTAGCTAGCTAGCTAGCTCCCGATCGCCTCCCGATCTGCCTCCCGATCGCCTCCCGATCGCCTCCCGATCGCCTCCCGAGCTAGCTAGCTAGCTAGCTAGCTAGCTAGCTAGCTAGCTAGATAGATAGATAGATAGATAGATAGATAGATAGATAGATAGATAGATAGATAGATAGATAGATAGATAGATAGATCTATAGCTAGCTAGCTAGCTAGCTAGCTAGCTAGATAGATAGATAGATAGATAGATAGATAGATAGATAGATAGATAGATAGATAGATAGATAGATAGATAGATAGATAGATAGATAGATAGATAGATAGATAGATAGATAGATAGATAGATAGATAGATAGATAGAAACGCTCAAAGTGCCAGAGGTTCGCTAAGAAATGCTTGGCATTTAAAAAGAGAAAATAAAGAGAAACAAATAAGCCGCCCAGCTTCACACTTCCTTCAGGTTTGGCACTACTAGTGCGAAGCTACCTTAATGTTTTTTTATTATAAAGCTCATATCCTTCCTTTTACGATTACTGACATTAAGATCGTCTACCACAGTATTGAGAAGCTCGAATGTATATCAGTAATATAATATATAACTATCTGTACACGTGACAGCTGTATTGTTAATGTGAAATGCTTAAGATCATAATACCACTTTTTCTACAAACCCGTAAACTTTTACAAAATTACTTTTTAATGGCCTATTGATGAAGCAAGGCAACAGCGGTTGTTCGGCTAGTCGGTTCATAGATTAATCAAAAATTTTTAACTTTGCAAGGAAGACAGGACGACAACAGAAACGCTGCCCGAAGTCTGACAGGGAAAGAGCAGAGATGGTATCAATTAGGCGATTCTCTGCACTGTTCCGGAGGGTGACAAAAGGCGCTGTAGTAGCCCCTCCACCTCGAACGGTTCTGCCCCCGGCGAAGAGCGCTTGCGCGGCGGCGTACCCTTTGATGTCCAATATGGGCATGCGCATGTGGTCCGTGTTTGTTTCGGCGCGAGCCGAAAAAACACCATCTCCATCGCTTTTTTTTTCTTTTTTTTGCAGCAGATCTTCGCATAACGAGTGAAACACTTCACGAAACTGAGGAGCAGTGGCACAGGCGCACCTAGGCCGAGAAACCTTCGTAACGTATTAGCAAAGCGTCTGGCTGCACTCGCTTCCTGCTGGGACAAAAGGCGACGATCTTGCACACATCTGGGAGAAGTTACTCTCCAGGTTCCGCTCATCGCGACAGCAGTACCAGAGAGCGACGCTGATTCGCAACAATGTTGTCGCTGCTCTCCGAAATAGTTCTGGAGTCATTGTAGCGCGAAGGAACATTGAGAGAGGATAGAACAGGGCACCACGAGCGCTTTTTTTTTCTCCGAAATAGGTGTTTATAAGCCGAAGCTTTTCCGTCTTTTTGCCAAACGCAAGGCTGGTCGGAGCGCGAGGATAGATCATTGGTTTGTTGGCGACGACCCGGCACGCCATCCCAGTCCGTACATGAGGTAAGTAATCAAATTCCCCATTTTGTTTAGCGCATGCGCAGCTGAACAACATCTTGCTTAAAAATGTTGCTGCAAAAGTTATTTTCCATCGTATTCGCGCCACCCCATCCCTGTTCTTCTGTTTGTTTCTTTTACATGAGTAGGCTCCCCTGCTGGTAATTGACCTATAGATAAACATATAGTCTTCCGCTGATTCTCGGGTTGTCTCTCATGAACGCTCCTTCTTTCGCCAGACCACCTAGCATTATCTTTGTCTTCTGCATATTCAACTTCGAAGCCAATTTGACGCTTTATCAGTTTAGGTCTTCAGTTTTCTTCCCCATTCGTCGCTTTCATTATTGATGAGTACGATCTCGTCTGCAAACAGCAAAATGCTAAGGTACTCTGCTTTAATCTTTCTTTTTTTAATTTCTTCCCAAGCTAGTCGTTTAAATACATCGTCTTGACAAGCACGTGAATAACAATGGAGAAATAGTATCTCCTTGACGGACCCTTTTCTCTTTCGGGATTTTCCTGTTTTTCATTAGGAGGAGCAGAGTTGCTGTGTAATCCCTGTATAAATTGACCATGTTGGCTATGGTATTCACATCAAGTACTGTTTACCGGAGCAATACCTCTAGAACCGCTGACATTTCTACAGATTCGAGTGCATTTTCGTAACCTGTAAGTACCTTATAAACGGTTTCTTGTATTCGGCAGATTTGTCAGTTATTCGATTAACCGCGCGAAGGTAATCCTTGGTAGAGAACCCTTTCGTGAATCCAGGTTGCTCTCTAGGTTAATTGAAGTCAAGTGTAGCTCTTATCCTACTCGAACTTATCATCTTGAATATTTTCTATAATGTTAAAAGAAAGCTGATCGGTCAGTAGTTCTTCAAGTCTGACGTCTCCTCGTTCTTCTGTTAATAAATTATTGGCGTCTTTCAAAATCGCTGGTACATTTGAAATTTTAAGGCACAATGCGTAAAGCGTCGCAAGCTTCTTAAATGTCAGATCTCCCTGATCTTCCATAAAATCTGTTGTTATGCCGTCTTCTCCAGCTGCTTTTCAGCGGTAAATGCCTTGTAGAGCCTTTCTAACCTTATTGATAGTAATGTTTGGAACTTCGCTGTCATGTTCGACTTTCACTCAGGTTATGATGGTTCATATTTGTGCTGTACAGTTCAGAGCAAACGTCCTGAACCAGATTCCCTATGTCTTTAGAATGGTTACTAATATTGCATGGCTTATATTTGACTGCATGCATTATGATCCTTCCCATACAGTTTACTTAACGCTGCACCCTTTTTTACTACTTCTCTATGTCTTTGACGTTATAGTTTCGTACGTCAGTAAGTTTACTTTGTGGCAGCTAAGCGAATTCTATTTTATATATTAAGTAGTAATGCGAATTTTTTCCGAGAAGTTTTTTTCTTTTTTTAGACACAACCAAATGAATCCAATCGACAATTAGGCCAAGAGAAGCATAGGTGACATTAATTGTTCTTTTTAAGCATAGTGTAGTAATTATGGCGTAAATTGCAAAGAATTAAAGTGAACGAAAAAGCACCCTTTCCGTCGGTACGATCCGAACCCACAACCTTTGAATTATGTGCCCGAGGCTCTAGTGGTAGATCACCGGACGAGTAATTCTAAGGTTGTCGGTTCGGATCGCACCGACGGAAACGGTGTTTTTTCGTCCAATTCACTTCTTTTCAATTTACGTCATAATTACTACACTACACTTGGAAACAATAGTTAATGTCTTCTAAGCTTTCCTTGGCCTAATTGTCTGCTGTATTCGTTTGGTTACTTTCGTCTTTTGTCGTTTCTTTATGAAGTGCTTAGTGGTTTAACAGAGCTTGCTTGAATATTTTCTTGGTGGTTTGCCTAATAACAAGTGATGCTTCAGAAATTATTATAGGTACAATTTCCTTCATATCCTCATCGTCATCATTTACTGTAAGCCAGGGATTCACCTTTAGAGTCATCCACGATCGAAAGAAACGTTTTCGCGCTGTTTATTGTGTGCCCGACGTTCTTTGCAGGTTTTCACGTGATTTGACGGCATATTCAGGATGAACCCTCCAAACTGGGGTGCTCCGACTTTCGTGCCATCCCACAAGAGGTCGGCTAAACCGGTGATTCAGTATCGAAGCAAACGCTGGCCCACGGCTGTTCTTGAGTTCTCTTTCAAGAGTACCAACCAAAAGGACTCTGGCATCCAGTACTACCGATGCATCAACTGCTACCGTCACAGCCAGAAAGCGGGGCCCGGTGAAAAGTGTCCGGTGGCACATTTAACACTTCGCAATGGAGTACTGGCGACAGACCCTGACAACCCCTCTACGCCACATTCTTGTGACCCTGTCAAAGAGGCCGACGCAACGGAAGTTCTCGCCAGCCGCTTTAAGTACGAACTCTACAGTGAAATGCGAAACGGTAGCAAAAGACCACGGGAAGCGTATGATGAAGCTATATCGCATGTTCACGAGCGCTTCCAGGAATACGACCAAGAAATTCAAACCGAAATACAGGCAAACATGACCAGCTCATATGGATTCACGTCGAAGAGACGGGCATTGTCGCGCAACCGCCATCACCACAAACTAAAGGGCAATGCACTGGACGATATACTGCCACAACTCCGCGTAACAAAAGATGGAAAAAAGTTCCTTCAGCTGGAAGTAAAGACTGAAGGCAAGCGCCTACTGCTTTTTTATGCCGATAAGGACTTGGAAGCGCTGGCGAAGACTGACTACATCTTGGGCGATGGGAATTTCAAGTACAACCCCCGTGAATTCCACAGTCCAGGGCAGTTTTATACACTCCATGCAGTTATAAAAGGTGAAGCCCAGCCACTGATGTACGCCTTAATGCAGTCGTGCGACGCGCATTCGTACGAAGTTGTCTTCGGTGCCATCAGAGATTCCATGCAAGCCAAATTCGGGGACACCGATAGACTGTCATCGGCAGTGACGTGGTTGTTCGACTATGAGTCAGCAGCAATTCAGGCTGTCATCAAAGTGTTTCAAACTGCTGCAGGGCCCCCCAAGGTAAGTATATCTCGGCAGGTTTTATTTAAAAGTGTAGTTTTTGATGCCGTTCTTTAATACTTGCATTTTGTTTAGTGAAGGCGTAACTACTTGGAAATGCAGAAACACTAAACATTTATGTGATATCAATCCTAACAAAGATATTTGTATAGGTTCCTATATTTAAGTATATTTTTTTTATGCTGAAGCGAAATCTTCTCACACAGGAATTCAATAAACCCAATCACTGGTATTGCTGCACGGAATGATTTTATACGAGAGGAAAACTTTGATCGCTCATACTCATCTCTCTATTTCTAGGTTCGAGGTTGCGCATTTCATTTTGCGAAAGCTCTGAACAGCAAACGAGATCAGCTCGGACTCAAGAGCCTCTGTAAAAACAACCCAGAGGTGCAGGAATGGTTCTTCAGGATCCGACATCTGCCTTTTGTCCCTGAAGAATTTCGGTTGGACTTTTCGAAGGACTTGATTGCTGCAAAGCCGCAGCAACCGGCGCTAAATGCCGCTAGATTGGACCAATTTGCCCGATACTTCTCATCATTTTGGCTTTCGCAAGCCCCTATAAAAGACATTTGGGGGCAATTTGGGAATTTAGGCCCGAGGACGACGAACTTGGTTGAAGGGTGGCACAACGGCTTGCACAGTCGGCTGTCGACTCGCCACCCCGATTTGACTGAGTTCATTCAGTTCCTTCAGACGTCCCAGTATGCCGCACAGAACCGCATCCAGGCCCTACTACTGGACCCGCTCGCTGTCGCGAGGCCTTCGTCAAGCAGAGTTGCAGCAAGGAACGACAGACTAGCAGGCGAAATGGACCGCTTCGCCGCTTACGTAAGCACCCAATATCCAACGTATCAAGACGTCTGCAATTATCTTGATATCATTGGGAGCATAGGTGTGCTGCCAGAAGCAACGTAACAGATTTGTTAGTGTTGAATTTTTCTTGTGGAGTCGTAGCATGTCTGGCTACTGTTTTATAGCTTTTTGCAGTGCACGTATGCAACCACGAACCTGTTTTTGACTATTTTATGCGTTCAATAAACTCTACGTGTGTATTTCACGCGTTTCTAAACCTATGGAAGGTGTATTTTCTTGCGCCGTAGCGGAATGCATGCACGGTGTTACCAGTTCTACACTTATCATAGAGTTCACGAACGATCATTGAGCACCCGCAATCTCACCCGTATCTTCATAGCTTCATAGCTTGCGTAAGCGCAAGCTATGAACTCGATTTGTTGAAAATTCAAGTTATAAGAACACGAGAAAACGGGTGGAAAAGGGAGTTTGTTAAATATTATTTCTCATTTTTAAATACTTCTTTTTGCGTCTATGTAAGGGCACACGCGGAAAATTTTCACAGCAAAGATTGGGATGTGTGGAACGAAAACGGAAAAGCGAAATTGGCGACGCCGGTCTCGCCGGTCACGTGACCCATTGGACATTCCGTCTCGTTGTACATTCCGGCGACCGTGACGGAATGTACAACGAGACGGAATGTCCAACCGAGACTGAATGTCCAACGAGACTGAATGTCCAACGAGACTGAATGTCCAACCGAGACGGAATGTCCAACGAGACGGAATGTCCAACGAGACTGAATGTCCAACGAGACTGAATGTCCAACGAGACTGAATGTCCAACCGAGACGGAATGTCCAACGAGACGGAATGTCCAACGAGACTGAATGTCCAACCGAGACGGAATGTCCAACGAGACGGAAAGTACAACGAGACTGAATGTCCACTATTGGACATTCAGTCTCGTTGTACATTCCGTCTCGTTGGACATTCAGGCCGCAAGCGCCTGCCATGCCGGTGGAGGTGGCGCGGTCTGAGACCCTCGATGTCGGCAGACGAGGAGTTATGGCTCTTTCCTGGAAAGCGTCGACTGTGCACGTCACGCTCAACTAGCACGGATAGAAACAAAATAAAAATACAACAGCGCGTTGTTGAAAATGACGGCTTGGGCCGCGCGCGCAGTCTTTGCGGCGGGAGGGTCCGCGGAGGCCTTCGGAATTCTTAACAACAGTCTGGTGAATTACGTCCTGAAACGACCGCAAAAATTACCAGTGGAGGCCTGGACTGAAGGTTGTTTATCGTACAGATAGGTGCATCACTCCAGTGTAATAATAATTGATGGGGTTTAACGTCCCAAAACCCCGATATGATTATGAGAGACGCCATAGTGGAGGGCTCCGGAAATTTCGACCACCTGGGGTTCTTTAACGTGCACCTAAATTTAAGTACACGAGCTTCAAGCATTTTCTCCTCCATCATAAATGCGGCCGCCGCTGCCGGGATTCGAACCCGCGACCTTCGTGTCAGCAGTCGAGTGACATAATCACTAGACTACCGTGACGGGTCATCAGTGCAGTGATCTGAGCTGATCGGCAGTGATCTGTTACACACAAGTATGAAAGACCTATTGTCATGACAACAAGTCTTTCACGTCTTCCGAGACGGGAAAGCACGTTCGCGGTGCTGCCGACGTCGGCCATAGTTTACTCATTAAGTCACTCATGTGCGTTGGGGCCTATCGAGAAACCTGCACTATTTGCTTGACGCCGGTAGCAGTCACGCATGCTTATCCTCCTTCATGGTTGAAGCACGCGGCTGTAATTTCAAACCGTGGGCACCACGACGCAGCGGTGCTGTGCTGGCCGGTTATCGCTACGGCCGGACCTCCAGCCCTGACTCCGTCACTGCCCTTTCTGCTGCCCGCGGCCGTGGCTCCCGCTGTGACCAGACACCCCTTCGCCCTGCCAGGACCACAGGTGCAACCCACCAGGCAGGACGCTACAACTGGAGCTGCCTCGACGCAGTTCTTCAACATGGTGCAGGCAAGCTATTCTACATCATAGTTTTCCGTGCCACGGTCGCGTGTGTTCGAAAATAAAGCATTTGTCCGCTCGTTACGTCTAAATCACATTAGAAAAATCTCGTTATTCCAATCTTCTCGCGGTCCCGCCCGGCATAGTAATAATAATATCTGGGGCTTAACGTCCCGAAACAAGGATATGATTATGAGAGACGCCGTAGTGGAGGGCTCCGGAAATTTCGACCACCTGGGGTTCTTTAATGTGCACCTAAATCTAAGTACACGGGCCTCAAACATTTTCGCCTCCATCGAAAATGCAACCGCCGCGGCCGGGATTCGATCCCTCCCGTCCGGCAGTACATGTATTTTGTACTGGGTTGCTCAAAGCGCACGCCAAGTTGTAGCACCGCGATCCACTTTAAGGAGCAGGTTGTCCGCCACGGTGGATCAGTGTTTACGGTGCTCGGCTGCTGACCCGAAGGTCGCGGGTTCGATCCTGGCCGCGGCGGTCGCAATTCGGTGGAGGCTAAATGGTAGAGGCCCGTGTACTGTGCGTTGTCGGTGCACGTTAAAGAACACCAGATGGTCGAAATTTCCGGAGCCCTCCACTACGGCGCCCCTCATATCATGGCGCTTCGGGCCAATCTTGAATCGCGTATTTTGCAATATGGCGTAATCTGATCGTGTCCATGCAGAATAGAGTGATTGTTCTCTGTGCTGAGCTGCTGGAGTTAACGCCAGCCAGTTAAAGTGCCGTCGGCAGGCTTTGCACCTTTTTTTTTTTTCTTAATGTATCTCTGTCTATCATAACGGCGGGTGAACACAGTTCTGCGCAGATTGTCGCTTACTCGCTCCCTGGCGAGCGCTGATAAAGGAAAATTTCATGGGCACGATTATGCCTTGTGTCGGCGCATGAGGAGATCAAATGTGTAATGAAACGCCTACAGATAAAAAAACAAAAGAAAGATCGGGTTACAACGTAGGAATTATTGAGTCGTGGCCGACAGCTTGCCGGTAGGTAGCCTTTAAAGTGCATCAGCATTTAACCAACCGGGTTTACCGATAAAGGCATACGAGGTATAAACCTCGAGTTTAACAAGAGGCTTTAACAGAAGCTAAAGAATGCACTGCGAGTGATGAAAAAAAAGGAAGAAAAAACTACCTGCGTATATTAGAGGCGGCAACACAGCGGTTAGAGTTAGAGAGGAAAGGGGGTATAGCTGACATTCTGTTTGAGATTAAGTGGAAATTTTGGGCAAGCCATAACGGATGGGGCAGATCTGTGCGTTACGTGCGAAATGTGTTTTACATAACGCTTCGCAAGATCTTTATTGTGTAATTGTTGATACATTAGAGCTGCAGAACTCATTTCAAGGTAAAAAAGTTGCAGTATAGGCGACGGCAGGACTCTGACAAAACTATAGACGAGTTGATTAAGTTTAGAAATTTGCCAGCACAGAGTGAAATCGACTGACGCAAGACAGGTGATCGGACATCACCGATTGCGGCCTCCGTCCATAAATGGACATAAAATGACGATGGTGATAATGATTATGGCGATAATGTGAGCTATGCAGGTCGTGTTCCTGACGACCGTATCGCTGGTTACATCTTGTTGCGCCGTAATAAAGCATAACGACTTCCTTGACGTCCTACAAGGGCGAGTTATACGGTCCCCAAGTGCCGCAGGTTTCCGTATGTCGTCATTTCCTATGCAGCACGAGCAGCAGAGGAATGCCGCCAACGCCACCAGGAGCGCACCGACCGGAACCGCGATGCCGATCACGGCCAGTCGCCAGCAGCAGACAGCAGGTAGGACAACAGCGAGATAAGCTGTTGCGCGGCTTTTCTTTGTTTTATCATTCATTTGGCTTCTACGGGCCACCGCTTCTTCCTATGGAGTCGTCGAAGGAGGAACGTGACCGGAGCCCCCGCTTCTATAAGACCTGTCTTCGCCAGGACGTCTGATCCTGACAAATCTCTCGATGACACACCTGCTGCCTATAGCAGTATAGCGGTACAGGCAGGAGGAACGCACCTCCTGCCTCTGCCGTACACCCACGGTGTGTCGTACAGTGGAACAGTGGTCGTTTACCGCGCATCTTCCTTCGCAGGTCGGGGCATCTTTCACGCTCCAAAAGACAGACGTGTGACTTCGATAAGGTTTCTGCACGTGACGCCAATGCAGGCCATTTTGTTGTACAACTCGCAACTTCCACTGTGCTTCTGGGGATAAGCTGATCGAGAAAGAGATTTATAACAATCCGGCTGTATAACAAAATGGCGGCGTCGATGGCGTCAACGCACACCCCCTATAGCTCAGGTTATGCTCGTTTGAAACGGTCCAACTATTGCTGACATGTTAAGCGACCGCCTTGTCGCCCATAGGACCGTTTCTGAAGAAACGCGTTCTTCCCCAGCGGGCAGCACTAAAGACCACGTCTTGTGCTAAATGATTCATATGCGTCAAATAGCAAGTAACGCATGCTGACCTCTTTTCAGCGCTACATCGGAACCCCGCTCACGCTGCGGCCTCCAGCGCTGCGGCAGCAACACTGTGGGCACCGGCAACGGGCCAGGCCATGCAGCGCCAGGACATGGGCGGCCCCTTCCAACCGTGCGCCTTCGCGGCCTCCCACGAGATGACAGGCACCGCCGTTCCCTGTCCCTACACGACGCAGGTTTGCTGCACGGGCGCGGGTGCGCAACCCTACAGCGCGTTGCTCGGCGCCTCCGCGGGCCACGGAGGCGGCACCATCTTGCTGGGCACGCCAACACTCTTCCCTGAGAGCGGAACCATCGGCTCGAACCAACCACGTAGCGGACCTCCTGTTGAGCGGTCAGTTTTCTTAACATTATACTGAATTCAAATCGCCCTGATTGCGGCTTCTAAGCGTGCACTGCTTTCTTTCCCACCAAATTGAGCACGAATGAATACATTGGAAGCAAAGGGGCTTCGGAAGTTAAGGACCGCGTAATGTTAGGCGTATGAAACTATACCTTTGAATGGTTTGAAACATAATTCCCTTCGCACTCACGACATTCGTTGACTTCGTCATACAAGAGAAGAAAATACAACCTATATTATAATTCCTGCGAAGCACGCGCGCAATCTCATCGTTTTCGCATTCGATGCACATGTTGTTTGCTAAATCATCGCAAAGTATGCTAGATGAAACCTAAACCTTCATACTTCTCGAAGCTAAACAAACCACTTGTGTAACACTTCTTACCGGCACCTCGTTCCGCAACGATTGTCGAAACAGAAGTACTAGTTGACTTCTACCTCCTTGTAAACTCTCAGGTACCAACCTCGGCCCATGGTGCAGCAGCAGCAGCAGCAGCAGCAAGCCGTACAGCAACAGCAACACACAGTTGGACAGCAGCCGCAGCTTTCTCAGCTGAACCTGACCGGCTGGCAGCAGTCATCGTGGGGCGGCCCCTTCGGTCCGGACGTCGACCTCGCCATGCAGATGATGATTGGCCGTTCGGCAGCTCAACCACAGCAGCAGCACGCATCGACGCCAACATACTCGGCTGCAACCGGAAACGCACAGCACTTTCGACGTCCGACGTAGCAGCATATCCGAAAAGGGGCCGCCGCAGTACATTCCAGGCATCTATGGCACAGCTGCGGAGGTTGTAAGCGATGTGTTCTAGGGATGTCCCACAGTTCCAACGCAGTGTTTACTGTTCCATCTGCCGATTGTTAATGCGGGCGGCGATGTGCTGGAAATAAAGCCCAGAAAAGGCCAGTGGTTCCAGTATGGCGTGACCTTCAAGTTGTCTTCTCAATTTGGCAGTCGTCGAACAAGGTCTGTCGCTGGAGCCCGCGTTTCTACAAGACGTCTTAGTCTGGGTACCAACTGCTTTCCTCAGTAGCGTTTTTATGTACGCTTAGTTATCACACGCACACACACGCACTTTGAGCATGAGATAGAGTGCATAAAAACGTTAAGGAAATAATTTGCTGCCCTGAAACGTCTCCTTGGGCTAAACGTTGGCGAAAGCGATATTCCTTGCTCGACGACTTTTGATCTCTTCAGGCCTTCATACTCCCCTGCCTTGTTCATGTTTTTAGTGATAAGCGACGGTGGAACAAGAAATCTCGGACTGCACAGTGTGCCGAGGCTTCAGGCCGGGCTGGCCCTTGCACCGGCCGA
The DNA here is from genome assembly GCF_013339695.2 of Rhipicephalus sanguineus. Lineage (NCBI taxonomy): Eukaryota > Metazoa > Arthropoda > Arachnida > Ixodida > Ixodidae > Rhipicephalus > Rhipicephalus sanguineus. The sequence goes on from NC_051181.1 coordinate 101,600,538, forward strand.
GACCTCGGCGTAGAACTGGTCGCATTTACCACTGCAGGTAGTACGTGTCCATGCTGCACCGCTCCAGTGATAAATGCTAATATGCACATGACTACGCGTGCAATCGGAACGCTCCCGTCTTCTACAGTAAGCCGGAGAAAGATTCCACAAAACGCTGCTTCAGTTCATACACAACACAGGTCTTGCAGCGCACACACAATACACATACACATACCGAGCATTATGAAAGTCTGCACCATACGAGAAAACTCGCATGGTCCCATATACAGTCGCTTAAGAAAGCTCGAAGGCGAAAGCTATTCGGTGCGACTATTTTATCATCAGCATCCACATCTTAACCATGTGTAGATGCGCACTTTGTTATGATGACGATGAGTTATACACACGGTTAAAAGACGAAGTAATTACCACCCTCAAGTTATTTCGTTCAATCGAGAATTTCGTAAAATAGAGAAAGGAATTTCTCGGTCCTTCGAAATCGTAAAAGTGTAACTTGGCGAAATCCGGAAGCTACCATGGCATTGTTTTTGCCGGCAACCCACGACTGCGTGCCTGAAAAGTCCGCGAGGGCAGCCCGAGGACGGCCTAGACTGACTTTAGCTTAGACATGGGGGGACACCATGTCCGGGCGATGCAGGCCAAGTAGACGGTCACGTGAAGCTATGACAGGTGCCGATATGCGATGACGCGGAGAACGAATGGTGCGAGCAGGCCGGACGAGAAAGTTGCGAGGAGATGATCAGTGCTATCTGTCGCATATGCTATGATATAACAAAAATTGGGGGCAGCTTAAGCTTCGCCTTTAAGAGTTGAACGCGATAGCGATATCCTGCCCCTAGTGCGCACTTCGAAGGCTACGAGTGTTTAACAGAATGCGCGCACTAAGGTGTGTGCCTTATGTAATGGGTAGCATGCTTTAAACCAGAAATTTTTTCGAAGTTGCGACGCACCCACTACGTGGCCTTAAGGGAATACGCGCAGTAATGTGTGTGCCTTTTGTAAAGGGTGGCTGTCTTTAAACCACCAAGTCGTTAGGATATTGACATGGTGTGACCCCGATGGCAATGTACGCTTGTACCACGCAATATTACTGCGATATTACATGTCGTACTCTGACACCTGTATACAGGACGCGTATTTTTGGTAAGCATGAAAGTTACTTTCAGTGAAGCTCCAAGCAGAGGCGTGGCTGTGTGGTAGAACACCAGCTTGCCACGCAGACGGCCTAGGTTCGATTCTCACTCGGACCCAACATTTTCGTTATTTATTTTATTTGCAGCTTTTTCGATTTTTCGGTCACGGACAAGATGATGATTTTTCGCTCACAACCAAGGGTGCCGACGCCGACGGCGGAATTTCTGCGATACGAGCTCTTTAACGCTATCGCGTTAAAAGCAACCACCGCCGCCTCTAGCAATACCCGGTACGTGAGAGCGCCACCGACCGTCTAGCCCGCTGTCCTGTGCGTGGGAGCATGGTGCAGCCTGGTCAAAGTGGCTGTAACTACGTCACCTGGACGTTTTACCGCGATAGAGTTCGGACGCGCTCTCGAAGGAAAACTCGCCTCTGTCAAAATTAAAAAGAAATTAGCACCGTTTTACTCGGTTATTCCAAGAAAAACTTCGTTAAATTGTATTTGGTGGGCAAATTAGCTCATTCGGGTTAATGAAAACACTGAACCCAATATGGGTATTTGCCGTGGAATGGGAATTTCTTCGTTAGATCGGGAACTTCGTAAAATCGGGTTTCGTGATATCGGGTTTTAACTGCATCCCTGTGAATGGGTTGGCAGCTTTCAACCACCCACTCGTTACGCCGTTCTCGTGGTGTGATGCCTCGTGCGTAAGTTTTTGTACTCCTGTGCAGCAGTCCACAAAAGAGGTGCTCCCTTTCTCTGTTGAAATGGCCTAAACTTCACAGGGAAGACCACCAGGTGCACGCGTCGTCTTCTTGGGTCCTGCTTGAAGGCTGCTAACAAGAAAATGTACCATTACCAACCAACGCCAAGATTGCTTCACTTGCAGGGTGTTTTAAAAGTGTGTCCGAAAAATCCTCAAAAATCAGGCAAATTCGATATATGATGCCTTCACAATTACTTCTTCTGTAGCCGCAGGCATCTTAAGATAGCTAGACATCATTTGGGACAATAATTAAGAAAGTTAAATCAATTAACTTTTTAATGAGGGGAGTTAGGCGGTTATGTCAAATGGGAGAATTGAAGTCCTTCATGCGAAGAACCCATTGCAGATTTGAGATTTCGAAACAGAAGTCCCTAGTCATCATCATCATCATCATCATCATCATCCTGTCACGCCCACTGCAGGGCAAAGGCCTCTCCCATGTTCCGCCAATCAACCCGGTCCTGTGCTTTCTGTTGACACGTTATACCTACAAACTTCTTAATCTCATCTACCCACCTAATTTTCTGTCTTCCCCTCACGCGTTTGCCCTCTCTTGGAATCCAGTCAGTTACCCTTAATGACCACTGGTTATCCTGCCGACGTGCTACGTGCTGTTGGGGATTTATCAGACTCCGGACTCCGCTAAAGGTTATATAAGGTTCTTTATTCAACTACGCGACTTGAAACAGAGGGCCCCAGGCCCGATTGAGTACACAAGCGATTTTCCGAGCAGCTTGTCTCCTTGGCTGCCGGAGGTCGACTCTCCTCGTCTCGTCGACGCTCTCCCCCTCGAAGACGATGACGACCACGTGACCAGGCCGCGGCTTCCAGGCGCCAGCCCCTGAGATCAAAGGGCCCGAACACAGCGGCACTCGGTCGAAAGGAAGAGGCGCGAGGACAGGCAAACACTTCTCCGTAACCATTCGGAGAAAGAGCCGTGGTCTGCACCGTCAGTTTCACGACCGACGCGGCGGTCTCAGTCTCGCGGGGTGCAAGGAAATGTCGTGCAGGCATCCCGGGCCGAAACGCCGATAAATCTCGGACGGAGCCCGCGAAGCTGGTGTCACGTAACACCGCCACTGGGGCGCGAGTGCGCCCGTCCCGACCGAGTTCCTGGGAGCGGAACGCAACAGACTCCTCCGCCGCCGGAAGATCCGACCGAAGGGTGGCCAGCTGTCAGGTCGCCCGAAGAGTCGGGGTTGCTCCTCGGACTGTTAACTGAAGATACTTGGCCGCTTGTGGCCTTGTCCCTAGGATACACAACACAAGCACACGAACTCTGGTCGGCGTGCCCGAGCGACACACGCCCACCGGACGCTATAACTCCCCCAAGACTTTACACATACTACCTCTCTCTTGCTCTCTATTTTTCTCTCCAGTTGTGGTCAGCTCTCGAAAAGACAAATTAAAGACCGTTATCTCAATGCCCCGCTGAGTCAGCGATACGAACACATTAAAAAAAAACAACAAAAAAACCTGTGTTTAACTTCTAAAATCCGCGACTCAGTCCATCGGCATTCTTATTCTGGTTCCCTTTTCTGTACTTGACCTCGAAGTTGTATTCCTGCAATATGAGGCTCCATCTGAGCAGCCTCCCGTTTTTACTCGACATTTGCTTCAGCCATGAAAGAGGACAATGGTCAGTCTCGACCGTGAATTTTGTGCCTTGAATATAGCATCCTAGCTTTTGAATGGCCCACACAATGCACAAACATTCTTTCTCGGAGGTGCTGAAAGCTTCTTCCCGTGGAGTCAGCTTCCTACTGAGATAGAGCACAGGGTGCTCCTCACCTCCTTCGTTAAGTTGGGCTAGGACGACACCTAGGCCTCGGTTGCTAGCGTCACATTGGAGGATGAATTCTCTGCCGAAGTCTGGCGCGACAAGCACCGGCCGTGAAGACAAAGCTGTTTTCAATTTTTGGAAAGCTTCCTCTCTCTCGGCGCTCCATGTGACCACTTCCGATTCGTGTTTTCGGAGACTGTCAGTTAACGTGCTGGCGAGCTCCGAGTAATTTGGGATATAGTGCTGGTAATACCCGGCCATTCCTAGAAAGGCTCGCACATCCCTTTTGTTTACCGGTCTTGGGAAGTTAACTATTGCCGCCACTTTGGCTTTCATTGGTTCCCGTCTTCCGTGTCCTATCTCATGTCCTAAATATGTGACCCGGGCTTGACCGAACTGACACTTCTCGGCTTTGATAGTCAGGCCCGCCCCTTTGATCCTTTCAAGAACCGTTCGAGTATGCTGCAAATGAGACTCCCAATCATTAGAAAATACGGCCACGTCATCGAGATAGGGCACCGCAAACTCTTCCAGTCCTTCAAGTACCCGATCCATCAACCTTGAAAAACAGAACGGCGCGTTTTTCAAGCCAAAGCTCATGGTAACGGGCTGATAAACCCCGAAAGGAGTTACAAAGGCCGCATAGCGACTTGCTCGTTCTGTTAGGGGCACCTGCCAATATCCCCTTACTAAATCTAGGGTTGAAATGAATCTAGCCCTGCTTACAAGCTCCACCCTTTCCTCGATGTTAGGCAAGGGGTAGACCTGGTCTTTTGTAATCGCATTTAACTTACGATAATCGACGCATGGTCGTGGATCCTTCCCCGGCACCTCCACTAACATTAAAGGGGAGCAATAGTCACTATACGCTTCCTTGATCACGCCAAGGCGAAGCATCCTTTTAACTTCCGCCTTCATTAGGTCTAGCTGTCGCGGAGACATGCGGTACGCCTTGGAGCTAAAAGGGACCTCTGTAGTCAGCTCGATGTCATGCTGTATTAAATGAGTCCTTCCGAGCCTTTCCCCAAAACAATCCAGATATTCCTGAATAAGGCTCTTCAAATCCTCCACTTTAGCTGTACCCAACTCCTCCTTGTTAACCGCACACGCTATCACCTCTTCCACACTAGGGCCTGTTTTCCCGCGAAAACAAGGCACCTCTAGAGAAACATCCTCTGAAACATTCATAGCGATGCTAACAATTGCTGTTCGCTCTAGAAACGGTTTCATTAGATTTACGTGGTAGACCCTGTCCTCACGTTTTCGTCCCGGTAATCTCACGGTGTAGTTCACCTCTGAAAGGCGACTGATAACCTCGGCAGGTCCATCCCAGTGGACTTCCAATTTATTTTGGCGATTCGGCCTCAAGATCATCACTTTGTCTCCAGTGTTGAATGATCGCTTCCGGGCATTTCTATCATAGTAACGCTTCGAAGCGTCTTGCGCTGCCTCTAGGTTGCCTTTCACGATCTCACGACACTTATGTAACCTTTGCATTAGGTTCAACACATACTCGATCACACTTTTAGGCACCCGATCATCCTCCCACAGCTCACGGACTAACCTCAGTGGACCTCGAAGATTTCGGCCATATACTAGCTCTGCCGGTGCGAACCCGGTTCCTTCATGTGGCACTGTGCGCAACGCAAATAGCGTGCCAGGTAAGCAACAATCCCAGTCACACTTCCTTTCGTGGCAGACCGCTCTCAAAACCTTTTTGAGGGTAGCATGCCATCTCTCCACACTGTTGCTTTGCGGATGGTAAACTGAGCTATGCAGAATCTTAACGCCACACTTCTCGAAAAACGTGGTCGTGAGTGCGCTCGTGAACACTGTTCCCTGATCTGATTGCATTTCGGCCGGGAAACCGAGGCGTGAAAATATAGAAAGTAAAGCATCCACTACCTCGACCGAAGTTGCCTCTTTTAAGGGTACCGCCTCGGGGAACTTCGTTGCCGGACACAATAGTGTAAGAATGTATCTGTTTCCCGCACTTGTTTTCGGCAACGGCCCCACCAAATCCACAACAACTCTACGGAAGGGCTCAGAAATAATGGGCACTTTCACCATCGGCGCCTTCCATTTGTCGTTAGACTTACCGGCTCTCTGGCAAGTGTCACAAGTTTTCACAAAACTCTGCACCTCTCTGAAACACCCTGGCCAATAGAATTCCTGCAGCAGCCTTTTCTTGGTTTTATTTATGCCCAGGTGTCCTGCCCACGAGTGATCGTGACAAAGACTGAGTAGGTCCTTGCGATACGGTGACGGCACCACCAATTGATCATAAGATTGCCCTCGCCTATCTCGGTATTTACGATACAGGATACCGTTCCTCACTTCGAAAGAAATGTTTCGTGACGACACTCCTTCACTGTTTTCATGGTTCAGAACCGCTATACTAGGGTCATTCTTCTGAGACATCCGTAACTCTTCCCTGTCAACACCTAGCATGCGCTCGTAGCTGTGCGAGATCGGTGCCAACACAGATCCCTGCAAACTCTGATCTTTTCCTTTCGAAGGGTTTTTCTTTTTCCCGACGGGCGGCTCCTTAGCCTGACCTACTCCCGGATTTTTGGTAGGAGAAATAGGAAATATTTCCTCCTCCGGTTTAACTACTCCGGATCCAGTTGTTTCATCTTTTGCTTTGGCACTTTCTTCATCGTCGTAACGCAGCTGCTGAGCTAATGCGCGTGCTTTCGACCTCGTCAAAGCCATGACCTGGGCTTCAGCAAATGTGCACCCCCTCTCGTTCAGTAATGACTCTGAGCTGTTCGAGAAAAGATACGGGTAGCCTTCGGGTAGCCCCTTAGAGACTGCTGCCACTGTCTCAATAGCTCCGAAAGGTCCCTGAATCTGCACCTTTGCCATAGGTAAGCACACGGAATCTTCGCTGATGGCCTGCCTTATCCATGCGCATTCGGATAAGTAGTCTCCAGATTTTACGTAGTTCGGATGGACTACGTCCATGGTGGCCGCGGAGTCCCTGAGTACCTTACACTCTTTGCCATTTACCATTAAATCAGTCATGTACGGCTTCAAGAGATCTACATTACTCGGGTGGTTACTTATGCACGCAGATACTGGTCTCCCTTTTGAGCAGTTTCGGGCGAAGTGACCTGTCTCGCCGCATTTGAAACACGCCACCTTAGCTCGGGATTCGAGCTCTTCTGAGTGATTTTGGTGTTCCTTTCTACCCTTTTCAGGCTCTTTCGCCCTACCTTCAGCGCGCGCCGAATTCCGACTAGTCTCGTCTCGCTCTTTCGTTGCGTTTTGCTGCCCTCGAGTGTAAGCTTGTGGCCGTGGTGCTGGCTTTGGATAGTGATGTGCGCTATTGGTCGGTGTCCTGAAACCTCGACTTGCCACATACTCGTCGGCTAGCTGTGCTGCGTTCTTCACAGACACACCTTCCTGCCTATCCTTAACCCACAGGCGCACGTTATCCGGCAGGGTGTCATAAAACTGCTCTAAGCAGATTAGATCTCCCAGTTTACTGAAGTTATCCGCCCCTGCTCCTTTTACCCACTCTGAAAAATTATCACTCAGGCTACACGCAAACTCAACGAAGCTTTCGCTAGGCTTCTTTCTTTCCTGTCGAAATCTCCTCCGAAATTCCTCTGTGGAAAGCCTGTATTTTGCGAGTAAAGTCGACTTCACTGAGCTGTACACGCCTGCCTCGGCTGCGCTCAGTCTGGCCACGACTTGCGAGGCCTCTCCCGGTAACAACGCAAGCAACCGCTCTGGCCATGTGTCCTGGTGAAATGAATGTTTCTCACAGATCCGTTCAAAATTGATCAGGTAGAGACCGATGTCATCGCCTGTTTTGTACGGCTGAAGCAAACTCGTCATCTTCACGCTCTCTGTTTGCGGCGACGCCGCGTCCGCACTGCGCGCTAATCTCGCCTGCTCTAGCTTTATTTTCTCAAGCTCAATTTCTGCCTGTCTTTGTTCTCTCTTTTCCTGTCGCTCTTTCTCTGCTGCTCTTTCTTTCTTCTCTTCCTCCATTTCCTCCTTCTCGCGACATATCTTTTCCCAGGCTTCGGTGAGCTCGTCCTCCTCAAAACCCACTTCGTCTATCGCCCTACGAATTTCGGGCTTCCTGAACCTATTGCTGAGGTCCATACCGAGCTCTGCTGCCAACAGCAACAGCTCTTCTTTTTTTAGCACTGAGATATTCATGCCTTAACGAGCGCCGACCACTACGTATCCAATATTAACCGCTCACCAGTGGCGGTCAACACAGCCCATTGCCCGATAGAACCCGGTTCTAATCGTCCGGCAAAACGTGGTCGCTCAAGCACTCACCCAACCTCGAGCTTGCGAAGGTCGTGTCTCCCGGAGCCACGTTCTCAGGTCCGCCGATCCCAGATCGTCAGGTCTGCCTTCTGCTCGTTGTGGAGCCTTCCTCGCTTGCCTCGCCCGCGTAGTCGAACCCGATGATCCCGGATCGTCGGTCGAAGTTCCTTCCCTTCAGCAGGTGTCCGCCAGCCTTCTTCTTATCCCGCCGCTGCCAACCAGTTTGTTGGGGATTTATCAGACTCCGGACTCCGCTAAAGGTTATATAAGGTTCTTTATTCAACTACGCGACTTGAAACAGAGGGCCCCAGGCCCGATTGAGTACACAAGCGATTTTCCGAGCAGCTTGTCTCCTTGGCTGCCGGAGGTCGACTCTCCTCGTCTCGTCGACGCTCTCCCCCTCGAAGACGATGACGACCACGTGACCAGGCCGCGGCTTCCAGGCGCCAGCCCCTGAGATCAAAGGGCCCGAACACAGCGGCACTCGGTCGAAAGGAAGAGGCGCGAGGACAGGCAAACACTTCTCCGTAACCATTCGGAGAAAGAGCCGTGGTCTGCACCGTCAGTTTCACGACCGACGCGGCGGTCTCAGTCTCGCGGGGTGCAAGGAAATGTCGTGCAGGCATCCCGGGCCGAAACGCCGATAAATCTCGGACGGAGCCCGCGAAGCTGGTGTCACGTAACACCGCCACTGGGGCGCGAGTGCGCCCGTCCCGACCGAGTTCCTGGGAGCGGAACGCAACAGTGCCCGGCCCATATCCATTTCTTCTTCTTAATTTCAACTATGATATCCTTAACCCCCGTTCGTTCCCTGACCCACTCTGCTCTCTTCCTGTCTCTTAAGGTCACACCTATCATTTTCCTTTCCCCCTAGTAATAAGCCGCTAGTAATAATTGCGAAGTAATGACATTCAACCAGATCCAGCGGCGAAACCGAAACGCGGAAGAGCGCAACTGCCATATTCTTCTGAGACGTGCAGAATGAGTGAGTGTCGTTATATCATCCATCAACCGACTTCGTTGTGTGGGTGTGCAGGCTGCGCTTGCAATTATAGCACGCATGGCGCACGTACATTAACGAACGCGGAAGAACTACACCTCTGTAATCGTTGTCTTGAACAGTGACGTCGTTCTGGTCGTCTGCTTGTTGCGCTCATCGGTGCTTCTGTTTCGGTTCCGCCGTTGTATTTGGTTGAATTTAATTACGCCACAGTAATTACTAGAGGCCGCTTTTTCTATATCTCAAGGCTGCGACGGGTTCTTCGCATGAAGAACTTCAATTCTCCCATTTGACATAAACGCCTACCTCCACTAATTAAAAAGAATAATTAATCTAACTTTCTTAATTTCGGTTGCAGATTATGTCTTCAACCATCTTAAGATGTCTGCCGCTACAGAAAAAGTGATTGTGCAGGCAGCACGCAAATATCGCATTTTCCTGATTACTGAGGATTTTCGGACACGTTTCTTGAAACACCCTGTATAATACTCACTCAGCGAGTTCAACCTCAGCGGACTTTTTTTGCTTCTAACCACTGGCACAGGCTTGCATGCGTAATTAACCTCCTAAGGGGGTCATATTAATCCGGAAAACTCTTGCAATATAGGGATGCGAGACAGTCTAGGACCAATTTAAATAACGGGTCACTAAAGAGGAGAACGATTTTTTTTTTATATTAGTAAAGTACTCTTTCACAATTCCAAAATCAACACGCTTGCCGCCAGAAGACGCTTGGTAATCGAGAGAACGCGCAAAAAGAAAGTGTGGGTGGCGACGCCACCTTCAAATTCCCGCACCAAACGCCGTGACGTCATAGATTTTGACGGCGTCTACAAAGCCCAACATAGTTTTTAATCAGTAAAAACGAAGTACCTTGTTCTCTGAGGGGGCCATCAATAGACTTAGCACACAAAGTTTCTGGAAATTTGGAAATGTCACCGAGATACGAAAAATACGCTTTGAAATCCGTGACGTCACGCGCGGAGATTTCGGCGCGATATTTAAAAACGAAACATTGACCTTGATTTTCTCCTCTATTGATAAACCTATGATGGTGAGATTCACGACATTAGAGTTATCAGAGCACAATGTATCGATCTAGATTGATTCCTTATTTCACTTTAGTGTCCCTTTAAATATAGGCTGGTCCGTCACCTAGCGTAGCTCCCACCTCGACGACCAACTTTGGGCTCCGTAAGCCCGCTAGGCGGCGAAGAGGCAACACCTCGACGTCCCCACGTGGGAGCCCTAGGCCCAGCCAACTAAACTGCTGGTTTAGTTGGCTCCACGTTGGTGCATATGCGTTGTATGTGAATATCTTGAAGGTCGAACGCGCAAAAGTACGCGACATATATATATATATATATATATATATATATATATATATATATATATATATATATATATATATATATATATATATATATATATATATATATATATATATATATATATATATATATATATATATATAGGCAGCGATGGTATACGTACTACATGCTTCCGCGATCGCGCCACACTGCAGGACTAAATGCCTCAAGTTCAGCATCGCGGCTCGTTTCGATATTGTTGGAAAAAAGTGTCATAACGAGCTCCTCGCAGCGAAGACATTCCGGTGTCCAGTGACAGGTGCAGGATCGGATTCAAGGCGGCACGAAAAACAATCGATTTTTGTTTCCCCTCAGTATAGGCAGCTCGTCTCTCCTTCATTTTTTTTTAAATTTTGGCCCTTTTTGTTCCTGGACGTTTTCGTTATATTTCGTTTTTATTTTTTAGCGTGCTAGACCTTCGACATCGGTGGCAATTTATTTCCCTTGTAATTAGAGCAAACTGAGTAAGGCGGACAGTTTGTGCAGCTGTTTATACTCATAAAGAGCAGGAAAAAAGAGACAGAACAGAAGAAAGGAGAAGGGAAAATGAGAAAGGAGCATGCTGAGGGTGTGCGCAAGGAAATATGAGGAGGTCCCATTTAATTTCCGCAGTTCAGATTTATCTGCAGTCTGGTCGGCTTGTCATTAACTTTGTGTGTGTGGGGGGGGGGGTATATATATATATATATATATATATATATATATATATATATATATATATATATATATATATATATATATATATATATAATGCGCGCGTGTGTGTTTGTGGGTGAGCGTGTACATACTCATAACATACTCATAAATACACAAGTGTGAAAAGATGGAGTTGGGAAAATTCTTGCTCTTTGACGGCCATATCTATTGCGAAACACTATAGATATATTTCTTCATATTTTTCTTCTTGTTGTAGTTTCTTACTTTCTCCTATAAGCTGTGTTGTGAAAGCGCTAAGGGTCACGTGTCTGATGCGCACATAAGTACGCGTACACGGACCTAGTAGCACAGCCTTTACACTGTCCCGCTCTGCTTCTTCCTCGGACTATTTCTCACATATTGAGGCGAAAGACTTAGATGCCTCATTAAACGCGAAAATTGACCGTCGGCGGCGTCCCGCGTCAACGACGTCAACACGAGTGATGCAAAAGATAATCATCACGTGATGACGTCATCATGATGCCATATATACCGCCAAATTTTGTGACGTCATCATGTGACGTCATCGCACTTACATCGTCTCTTGGTCAACGGTGGGCAGATCACGGAGGAAGATCAAAATGAGCGTCAGGTGCAGGATGCTTGCAATATGCTTCCTATCCTGGAGGCAGTGCAAAACCACGTTAGGTGAAGAAAGTTTTTAGAGAGGTGCGGGAGGATCAATACATCAATCCAGAAGAAAATGAAGAGGAAGACAGCTTTCGCCTTCGAGTCGTCTTAGGCGAATGCATAAGAGACCCTGCGAGTTTTCGGCTTCTCGTCCTTCCTCTCGCACTCCCACCTTACACTTTCCTATAAGGCCTTGATAGTACCGTTTATCTGTCTAGGTGTAGATTCTATCCTATAAAGGCAAGTGCCCCGCCCCGGTAGTCTAGGGGTTATGGCGCTCGACGGCTGAACCGAAGGTCGCGGGATCGAATCCCGGCCGCGGCGGCTGCATTTTCGATGGATGCGAAAATATTTTAGGGCCTTGTACTTAGATTTAGGTCCACGTTAAAGAACCCCAGGTGGTCGAAATTTGCGGAGCCTTCTACTACGGCGTCTCTCATAATCACATCGTGGTTTTGAGACGCTAAACCCCAGATATTATTATTATTATTATTATTATTATTATTATTATTATTATTATTATTATTATTATTATTATTATTATTATTATTATTATTATTATTATTATAAAGGCAAGTGGCATTCCTCGACAGAGAAAAATAGTTGCAATGCTAATCGCCGCCAAGGATTGCTAGCATGGGGCCCGAGGTAATGTCATAAATGAAGCATGCGCCAGTAGATAGATAGATAGATAGATAGATAGATAGATAGATAGATAGATAGATAGATAGATAGATAGATAGATAGATAGATAGATAGATAGATAGATAGATAGATAGATAGATAGATAGATAGATAGATAGATAGATAGATAGATAGATAGATAGATAGATAGATAGATAGATAGATAGATAGATAGATAGATAGATAGATAGATAGATAGATAGATAGATAGATAGATAGACAGACAGACAGACAGACAGACAGACAGACAGACAGACAGACAGACAGACAGACAGACAGACAGACAGACAGACAGATAGATAGATAGATAGATAGATAGATAGATAGATAGATAGATAGATAGATAGATAGATAGATAGATAGATAGATAGATAGATAGATAGATAGATAGATAGATAGATAGATAGATAGATAGATAGATAGATAGATAGATAGATAGATGACAAATCAGTTCTGGGGTTGGGAGTCGGCCCTGTCAGGAAAAGAAAGGTGGCACTATCTTCTGCAGCGACCTGAGGTGTACGAGCGCAACCGCCGATCGCCCAAGCACCGAGAACGCCGCCGTAGTATTATGGGGACGAGAAGGAGGAAGAAACTGTATTCAGAAAAAAATAACAAATTCACGCAGTTATTGTCGGGCCCTCAGTCCAGAGCTCCGCTGGCACGAGCGTCTTGCCGGGCCTGGTCAAGCAGAACTATTTGGATCTGCTTTCCCTCGTCAACAAGCCATGTGCCTCCCACTGCCTTTGAAACACGTACTGTCGCTTAGTTACGTGTGACCTGTCTGTGTGTGTGGGCCTCTCGGTGCACTTCCATGTTATGCGGCTTAGTGGTAGCGCATCTGTACACCACGGACAGGTTTCCCTAAATCTTGTGGGGTATGTTTTACTTAGGTGTTGCAAATTGGGGAATGCTATTGGTTTGAATGCGTCTCCAGTACCTGCTTTGTTGGCTATCCAAGTAAGCCCTTATGTGGAAGATGATATTTTTTTCATTGCTCCCTTTGTTGGATAAGGGCGTTACGCTAAGTGGAAAGTTTCATACGAGTAGCTGAGGCGGCCGCAATAGCCGTAGCCATATCGAATGCAGAAATATCAGTGGCGGTGTTTTCGCATTCATAGGTGGCATGTCGAATGTTTCTCCGAAGAACGCTACCTAAACTAGTGAATAAAATTTTAAATAAACCCATAACAGGGGACTATCGCATTATATGGTGCCCTGCTCATGAATGTTAGGAGGGGAACGTAGTGGCAGACTGTATAGCATGGGCGTTAGCAAAGGGGTGCAAAAGCGGTACTCCCCCCGCCTCAAGCTCACCACCTACTAGCACTTACAACCTATCCAAGCAACACAAGCACTCCCGCCCACCCCCACCGCGATGCAACACGGGTTTGCATCTCCCAAGACAAAATCCAGGGAAATCCAAAGCTATATACAGGGGAAAATCATACGGGTCTCTCAGAAACAAACAAACAAAAAAAAACGTGGTTGATCCCTCCGTCATAGGAACCTGTATAACACGAAAGTGAAACATGTCCACACACTATTAAGTAGTTGAATGTTTATTGTACATTCATATACGAGAGCTTGCACAATGTTTATTGGTGTTGACGCCTGGTGGCACATTTCCATCCCGACGACTCCATGATCATGACTAAATCTGTGTGGTAGCTGTAGTAGTTAACATACACCTAATAATAATAATATCTGGGGTTTAACGTCCCAAAACCACGATATGATTATGAGAGACGCCAGTTAACATACACCTGGACACAGCATATGGTGAATCCCGCGCAAAGATGGCGTCAACATGCACATAATAAACACGGGTACTCGATATGCACCCTTTCAAAGCGTCGTAATTTGAGGAAAGAAACGGCAAGGTGTGCCCTCCCCAGTAATAGGGTAACCTACGCCTGTGCTCATGCATACACTACCACAGCGCTTCAGGAACGCGATAGGCAGAGTTCGTAGCTTGAGTCGTGAACGCGCGAAGGCATTCAGCTTCCCTCTGCCCTCTGGCGTGTCTCTCGCTGCACCAGAGCACCCACTTGCACGACATTCGCCCGTAGACAGTGGCGTAGCTAGGGGGTGGCACATCGGGCCGTGCTAGAGTGTACAAGAACCGTTTCTAGTACACCCTACCCGTACAGCCCCTCCCCCCTCCCCACCCCCCACCCGCGGATTTTTTTTTTTTTTTTTTTTTTTTTGTCATGGCATACAGAGCACAAAATGACACTCGACCACATCTGCCCGGCACCCACTTCAGATCGAGATCGTGCCCCCCCTCCCCGAAAAAAAATGTCTGCCTATGCCCCTCCCCGTAGACGTCGTTGCCTTTCTGCGGCGATTGCAGCTGTTTCATTAGTCGGTGTCATCGCACTCGACGCAGTAGGCGGCGTCGAAACACCGTTGGTCCATTTGGAAGCTGCCATACGCTGGCGAGGAGGCGTCACACTCTGACGGGGAAGGCAACTCACGTAACTGTGTCATCACCGAATCGAATCACCGCGCACAAACGCATTTCACCGACGATACAGTTTCCTACAATACTGCAGCGAGAGCTTCCGCTGCGCTGAGACTACCGAAGCACTCCCAGCCGGCGCTCGTTCGTTAGTGTAATGATGCATTACTTCACTTCACCGCTCCCAGAAGGCGACACCACCCAACCAACCAAGAGCGTTATAAGAGGAAAGTGTGAGGGATAAAAGGCGCGTTTGGGAAGCCTCCTCTTTGTGCGACGGTAGTGTAGTGGGCAGAGCACCCGGCAGCTATCGTCACGGACCGAATTCTACTCCCATCAACGGAACTTTTTCTTCTAGCTTTTATTTTGCCATCTGATCGTGTGCCTTTTACCGACGTAATTTCCGTGACGGAAGTACGCCAGTGAAGTATTGGTTGGCCCCGGCATAAAACACTTTCGTGTTAAGGACGGTTCCACGGAACGCTCCGGGCGCGTGTGCGAGAACCTACAGCCGGGCCACCGCACTTCGGTGTCACCGAGACGAGATTGGAGCGTTGAACGCGTGTGCACGAGGTGGAGGAGGAGAGGTTGAAGAGAGTAAAAGACGCTTGCATAGCCCGCAATCCGCGTCATAGAGAAAGGGAGCCGATGGCAATTCCAAGCTTTCTTTGTGGCCGCGCATCTCATAGTTGTTTAGTGAACAAGCCCTTAAGACGCTAGAGCAGCTGAAATAACTCGGAGACTTGCTCATCGCCGACCCTGAAGGATGTTCATAAGTAGCTCGCCGCTGCATGGAAGCGTATCTACGCGCGCATGGACGAGCGGTCTATACGCGTCGCGCGGGTCGGTGGTTGGAATCCACGGACTATATTTTCCTGTGCGGGTTTTATATATATGCCTACCTTTACATATAAAGAACACGACGACAACGGCTACGGCGACGGCAAAAATACCGCCGAGAGTGTCCGCGTAATTGCTATCACAATAAAACATATTAACTTCGCATTTGATGAAAAACTCGCCCTATACATAGGAAGCTACAATTAAAAAAACCGCGAATTTTCCCCCACACAGATAAGAAATTCTAGAGCTCCTTGTCACATGTCTGTCAAAGGAATATTCAATGAGTGCATGCAGCGCCGGCCTTTTATGAAAACTGGAAACGAGCCCGTGCACTCGTTTTCGGAAGAATTATAGCTAGATGAAGCAAAAGATCAACGATGCAGCGAGAAAATATATACGCTGAAACGCAGTGTACTGACAGGACAACCGTGGCTGCACATTAACTGTAACGCCTGCACGAAGGAAATTGAACGAGAGCAGTTCATTAGGTGCGGGTAATATGTTTGATAGAAAAAATAACAGTCAGTAACGCACTTCATTCCTTTCACATTTTAATTTGTACAATAACAGCGAGGTGGTCGCTAATTCTGTTGTTCGCGCTTAGTTAGTCAAGTCGAGCAGATTACCTTTCGTAATGAAAATTCGCATTTCTTTTTCAATTAGCGAAAGTAATAAACATTGTGTCTTTAATGAGGCAAAAGTAAGATGTGGCGCCCGCTGGTGTTTTCTCGAGTTTTCTACCATTTCAGTGTAGGAACGCAGTAAGGAAGGACTGAACGTATTGACTAGAGATCAAAAATAAACTACACCCACTCCTTTTTTTTTCCTTGTTTTGTTTTCTCTTTTCGTTGCTCCCACGTACCTCTGTGAAAAGCTCTTTGCTGCGAGGGCCTAGAAATTCTAATAAGTGAATTGGTCAAGTTTCTTTGCCTCATTTAAAGCATGACTGTGTTACTAAAATTTCACGTCTATGTTTACTTAATTGTCAAATGCGCCGCATTATTCCATCTTCAAACACGTTGGTGCCAGCGGCCGGCACTCCAGCGTCACCTCGCTGACAACCCTGGCACTGAATGGACGTATGTTGAGCTTGGCAAAATAGCGAAGAGCGCCGCAGGCAGACCACGATGGGGCTAACCTTACCCCATATGACCGCCAGGCCCGTAGCCGGGGGGGGGGGGGGGGGTGGACCCCCCTCCCGAAATTTTGGTGAAGTATGTGTTTTTACCAAAAATAAATAATAAAAATAGGTGTTCTCAAAAAGTCAAGGTTTTCAGCAAGTGCCCCCCACCCCCACCCCCCCCACCCCCGAAAAAAATTCCTGGCTACGCGCGTGATGACCGATCATATGGCGATGATCATATGGTCATATGGGGTGGTCATAATGACCACCCCATATGACCATCCTATATGATACGGGTCGGTCGACCCCAGACGAGAAAATACATGCATGCGAACCCAGCTATCGCACATAGCCCCCTTGTTCTTTTGAAAAAAGAACGCTGAAATGTAACTTATATAGATCGATATCTTCATGGTAAACGTAAACAGTGGCGTAAATCCAGAAAAAATTACGAGGGAGGACGCACCTCGTGCGATGGCGGCCATTTTGTTTTTACAAAAATGTTTTCTTTTTATTATATCAAAATTAAAATCATACTTTCAAATAAAATGTAAAAAACGTTAGTTTCTAAGCGTAACTATAGCATATTTCCAGCTCCCCCTCTTCACCTCTATCTTTGAAACTCCCCCATCCCTTTGCGCAGTGTAGGGTAGCAATGTACCAGTTTTCCTAGACTGGTTAACATCCCTGCTTTTGCTAATGAGTCCTGCGGAATCCCGCAAAGTGGCGGAAAGGTTGAGAAAGGGAAGTTAACAACCATTTGTTTGTGGCACGAGGCCACAAGGAAATCCATACGAATTTCTCAGAAAGAAAGCTTTTTAGTTGCCGAAAAATTCGTAATGGTCCCGGGTTCGAACGCCAGACCAGGACGAATTTTTCGGCAACTAAAAAGCTTTCTTTCTGAGAAATCCGTATGAATTTCCTTGTGACCTCGTGCTACAAACACGTGATTGTTAACTTCCCTTTGTAAACCTGTTTTTCCCCCCTCTCCTGTTCCATCCATCCATCCATCCATCCATCCATCCATCCGTCCGTCCGTCCGTCCGTCCATCCATCCATCCATCCATCCATCCATCCATCCATCCATCCATCCATCCATCCATCCATCCATCCATCCATCCATCCATCCATCCATCCATCCATCCATCCATCCATCCATCCATCCATCCATCCATCCATTCGCCATTTCCTTTCATTCCCATTTCATTCATCCATCCAGCCATTTCATTCGGTTTAAACCACGTAAGACAAATGCTAGCACTTTTTTTGTGTGTGATAACGCGTAAAGCTACAGCTTTTCTTTCTCCCTGCTACATTCCCCATCGTGTAAACCTGTTAGAAAAGGCCTCCCACGATTTGCCGCATAAAACTTTCTTGCAAAGCAATTTTATGTTCAGTGGCAATTTTTATTAAAATAACACATTCACAGTCGAACAATCCCATTCGTACTTCATTGTGAATGGCTTCTGACAAATCGTCGACGTAAATAAAGGTAGATGATCGGGGATCCTTTGTCATCCATTTCAAACTTCAGCGTAATAAACATTTGAGGCACGTCTGAAGTAACCGTAACATTCCTGAAAGCTCATGCTCTGCAGTACTTTATGAAACAACAAGCAGCTTTCACTCCTGTACTTCTGTTTATTGGAAGGGTTTCAGATTTCAGAGTTCGTTTTATGTAAAGTGCGCTATCCTTAATTCAAATTCAACTATGACGTTCAATAAATTCAAATATGACGTCTGAAAGATAAATCTTAACGGGGGACACTTGCAAGGGGTGTCAGGACCCCCCTGACCTCCCGATGATTTACGCCACTTACCCCCAAAACCGAGAGTTTAAACCCAACCCTGAATATCAGCACTTTAACCTTCTTGTTCGTGTATCCGAGTAGAGATCTATATTACCTCACGCAGCCCTTTTTCTGTTTCATCCGTAAATTCTGCTTTCGCTGCTGATTCGCAACGCTGAGAAACACCGATTTTTAACTGATGGAGATTCCGCCTCCTTGTAACAGATTTACAGAACCAACTAAACTTGAACAGTCCGCTAGTTATCCTTCGTTATTTATTGCTAACAGTAAAACTTTATTGAAGTCGTGATTTTAGTACGCGAGAAATGTTCCACAGTGTCCACACCACTGCTACTAAACTAGCCCCCCCCCCCCCCCGGTTAAAGGGTGCTTCACCTAAGACACACGCACAGTGCGGTGAAAGCACACGTCTGCACGAGGCGTCAGTCGCAAGCGGGAAATGTTGCGCCTCAGACGCCTGCGTGCTAAACAAACGTGCTACCAATCGCAATCTAACAATAAATGGTGTAGAGATAACGCAGTGACAGCGGTTGCTAACAAGCAGTGCGAGTACTTCATAGTTGTGCAGGAACTGACGCATGCGATAAAGCGACACACAGATAACTGCAATAGACCCTTTTCATAATTGTAAAGCTAGCTTTCCTGCCATGCAGTTTGCCCAAGTAATGGCGGCTAGTCACTTACTGCAAACAGCGTGTTCAAGCGCATTTTGCTTACGCTATGACGTGGAAAATGTAGACTCGGCTCTCTTGACATAAATACGCATAATAGACAAGCCTCAGCACGTGCAACTAGGACCTCGTCTCCACTCTAAGCAAGAGAGGTGCCGCCATTAGTTGTTCAAATATGCAGCGCAGAGAAGCGCACTTGCGGAAAAACAAAACAGATTTTGCATATTTTCCGGTACCGGTCAAGTTTTGCTCATCTGCGCAAGGCAATTACGAGTTGCCTTAACTAATACTGCGCATTAGTAGAAAGTTGTACAGCGCGGGAGTGTTCAAAAAAAAAAGTGAGAAAAAAATAAGAAAATAACAGCCTGTTCCGTAATAATTGTTGATGCTGGTGGTGTTGCCGGTAATAGCGTTGTTGTTGTTTACTGTGCAAAGCACAAGCACTTATGCCGTTCGAGAAATGCTGTACGGAGACAAAAAATAATCACGGAATATTTACAAATGAAGTGAATCGATGAATCATGACTGCATGACAGCGGTTTCGGTAAAAGCCCTTATTGCATGCGTTGTTTTCAAGGTGAAAATCGACAGCAGATAATTTTGTTCGATGTGTAACCAGTATAACTGATCAGTCCAGCAAAACAAGGCACATTTATGCGATTTTCTCCGTGCAAGTGTCTCACCACAGTGGCGTTGCGCGCAGCACCGCAACCAGTAGCATCATCATCAGCTGGTGTACTTACGGTTCTCCAGCCGTCCACTGCATCGCAGCAGGTTTGGGTTTCCATCTGGGTAGGGGCTTGTGCATCGCAAGAACACGCAATAATGGCAAATTCAGTGCGCTTGCTGGCCAATGTGTCCCAATTGATGCCTCGCATACTGCTTCCCGCAGGAACTACCAGCACTCCGCGAAAGGTAATCCGTCCGTGCCGTACACCCGGATATGCTAAGTACGCATGTGCAGCGCAGGACGATTCTAAGGTCAGCCGGAAAACCCGGCAACAAAATCTACGAAGAAACGAGCGCTTCGTATCTTATCACTCGTAGCGCAACCTGCGGAGACGGTTTTGCTGTGCAGCCACTTATCAACGCATAAGTTCCCTTATCTACGGAGCAGAGCCCGCTCGCCGATGCTTGATCTCGGCGCGCTTGCATTGTGCGCACAGCGCAAATATATGAAAGCCCAAAGCTGGCGTTATCAAATTCACAAGTGATCCGTTTTGAGAAGTGGCGTACGCGTCGCAGGCATCCGTAGATGAAGCTTCGTGCGATATCGCAATTCTTTTACGCACGCTGGCACGTTCATAAAAGTGCACTATTGGAGACGTTATGTCCTCGCTGCCGAATTCCGTAGCTATTCAGAAGCCTGGCATGAAATTAAAAGCTGTTTTACGCGTATGAAACGAGTGTAGTACGGGTGCCACACGATCACATTTGATCGCGATCGAGCCCCGATCGGGATCGAATTTCTCAACCGCGATTGAGTGGTTCCCTCATACCTGCTATAAATAAGCCAATCGCGATATAAAGAAACTCGATCACGATAGCACTGGATCGCGATCGAAAGTGCACTGAGTGACACACGTATAACACGTATAAGTTTGTGGAAAAAAAAAAAAACTTTCGGGGCATGAGAATGCTTTCAGCCTGGTGTCATACTGCAACGAAAACTACATCTCTTACTTGCAGCAGATATATTGCTAAAGCAATGGTAAAGGTGGTTTCCTTGCATTTTTCGTGGTGTCAGATATATATGCGTTTTTAACGACATGGAAAATAATATATTTTATATTTATGTTCAGTACTTTTCAGGACAGGCACAGCCAGCACATGCAACAGCGAAGGCAAAATATGGAGGTCGTTTCATGGTTACAGTGCTGCCCGGTGATGGTATCGGTCCCGAGCTGATGAAGCATGTTCGTGAAGTTTTCAGGTACCTAATATTTCCGGCACACATTGCAGCTATCTTTCGGGACCTCACAAAACATACCAGGTATCTCATGAACTAATAATTCTTAAAAATGCAACTGAGATAAAAAGTTTAGAATAACAGAGAGCTGAGCTAGTCGGTAAGTATTCATTCTAAAAAGACAGGGTGCGCAAACACCCTGTGATTGTTGTGACTCCTTTCTTGGGTCCGTGTTTGCACGCCCTGTGTTTAGAATGAGATAAAAATTATTAATTGCTTGGAAAAACGTTCATTCTTGACCCCTGTCGACATATGATGTTGTGTTGACGTGCCTGTTAAGCACACCGGAAAAATCAATAACTAGTATTCCACTGAAGTACATTGAAGTACTAGCATTTGTTGGAGTACGTGGCATCTAGACCAAGTAAATATCCCAAGAATATAGGTTGGAATGAAAGCTGCATCGAGTGCCAAGAACGAATGACGAAGTGATACACATGGCAGCTGGACAAGATTGAGCAATATTTTCTTCAAATGTTTGTTCGTCTGACTCACTAGCATGTTTGACTTTGTTTCACTAGCATGTATCGCTTTATGTTGACTGTTGACACAGATACAGCATGACCTGGCAATCACGAGCTTACCTCATGAGCTTTACCTCATGTTTGGTAACTTTTCTGAAACTTTGACAAGATCTTCTCACAGAGTACTTTGGTGCTTGGTTTAAAGGACAAGTGTGAAGTCAAGGTATGTTAAAGGTATGAAAACGTCAGTCGACAACGTGTACACAGACCAGGTGTGTACATCAGTGCTCACGGATCGAAATGCAACAATTTAAGGCTAAGTAATGCTCATACTTTCATTTTCAATAATTTTTCTACTTGGAACACTTATATCAGAGCCAAAATTACCTTTAGCGGCCATATTCGTAGCGACATGACACAGATATTATATAGAGCAATTGCACCTACCAGTACGCACTGGAAGTCTTGATGTCACGTTTCAGTCTGTGAGCACTTTACGAATAAGCCCAAGAACTGTGCAATTTTCTCATCAACTGCTTTGAGGCAACAACTGAGGGGTTTGTGCACCTACCGTGATGTCACAATCATGCTTTATTACTATCAGGTATGGCGGTGTGCCTGTGGATTTCGAGGAAGTTCACCTCGACTCTACCCAGGACGATTTGGACAACGTTGACGAAGCCATCATAGCCATCAAAAGAAATGGAGTTGCCCTGAAAGGTCTTTCATGTCTATTTCTGTCTTGACAAAACACACTTGCCTGATTTTAGAACACAACGTGTAATGCCACAGTTGCGTTGTCTCTACTCACCTCTAGCATCTGTGCTACATGTAGTTAAGGAGAACGAACTGTGTCAGGTAGTTGTTAGTATATGTACAATGTTTATGAAAATTTTGCACTTTGTTGTTTCCTTTTGGGGTTTTTCACTAAGAAGGCAATCAGATCAGTCGTAGGAGTGACGTCGCAAAGCAACGCCGTGCCCCAAAACGGGTAGCTGTAAACTCGGTATGATGGCACAGACCGATTAGTAGTGATGCACATGCTTGGAACATTACGATAAATTACACACTTTATTTATTTACACACTTTACGCTTAAATTGGTCTGTTAATGAACTAAAGGACACATGATACTGCCTCAGTGGGTTTGTAAAAAATTGTTAATACCATGCCAGGATCCCTTAAACTGGGAGCTTTTCATATTTAGTAGTATTTTCTTTTTTTTTTTTCATGTTTGTCATGTCGGCTGCAGGGGGGGCTGTGGAATTTGAACACATTGTTTCTCCTGGCAGGCAACATTGAAACGAGACACAACTCACCAAATCACAAGTCCCGCAATGTGGAGTTGCGCCTACGGCTGAAGCTCTTTGTCAACATTATTCACTGCAAGAGCCAGCCTGGTGTTCCGACTCGCCACAACAACATCGACATTGTGCTGATACGCCAAAACACTGAGGGAGAATACAGCTGCGCCGAGCATGAGGTCAGTTCTCTGCAACATCCTGATCTTACTACAGCCGTGATTGTTTTTTAGCGTACTCACCCTTTAGCCCCTTTTCCCTACCAAAGATGAGCTGAGCTTGTCCATGCGGTTTGTACCTCTCCTACCAAAGACAAGCTGGGCTCGTCTACGCTATAAGAATTGATTGGGGGCTCCGCAGTTAAGCTACTCTGATTAATTTTGCGGCGTTCACTTTGGCTTCAACAGATGGTGTACAAAAAAAAATGTAAAAACACGCTCAAAGCGTGCATTTTGGCCGAGAAAGGACTGTATTCTGGTAATGCACATTAGAAGAGTCGCCCTCCTCTGTGTGTGAGCGGTGCGCACGTGCCGGCAGCAGTTCTGTCCAGGAAAAAAAAAAGAAGAAAGCACTTGTTTGCCGAAGTTTTGTGGAATGAAGAATTTCAGTTCTCCTGCAAGTTGTGGCAGTGACTACACGGAGCAGCATAATTTTTCGAAATCATTGAATTCGGACGACGACCGCGTCTCAGCGTATCGGCAGTGGACGGCAATAAATGTAAACACCCCCACCCCCCAATGGGCGTGCCTAAGGCTTTTTTTCACAGGCATCCTTGTCTCTGCGCATTATTTTTTTTTTCAAATTTCAGGGACATTTCCTGTACCGAAGACTGGAGAAGCTAGGGCACTTTTTGTGGTAGAGTGCAGTGAAGCCAATCCTCCGCATACTTAAAAAAAAAGTTTTGGCTTTTATCTTGCGATTAAAGTGCCTTTAAATAGTTTTTTTAGCTGTTACAAGACACATAGAATCAAATAGGCAAATAAAAAAGTCGGTATTTTTGTATCGTTTTTGGCCAAGAAACTCAGGGAAAGGGTTAAATGGAGCACAGAAAGGAGGGCAGAAAAAAAAACTCACAAGGTCCCTTATGCATTCACCTAAGATGACTCGAAGGCAAAAGGCATCCGGTGTGGATTTTTTATCATCATAGGAGATTGAGAGGTGATTTGAGTAGTTGCACACTTTGTTGATGCTGTAGAAGATGACGCTGATGAATTATAGCTCAGCCCTTTCTAATGGGTTGGCAGCTTTGTGCCACCCACTCATTACACAGTTCACATGGTGTTATGCCTGGTGTGATTCTGTGCTTCTGCCATGCAGTATTACATCTCTTAATGCGACTCTTTGATCGACATGATGACTGTTTGGGGTCTATTTCCAAAGCAGGTTCAAGCATTGACATGGCTCTGTGGTAGAATACTTGACTGCTACGCAGAATACCTGGGTTCAGTTCCAGCACAACTCCCGATCTTCATCCCATTTTCATTAAAGGGGTATACTGACACCAGTTTTAGAAGCTGAGATTACTCCGTCATACACATCTCCTGTATACAGAGACCATTCTGACCAAGTGTAAAGCTCAGTAAATGTTGATAAGATATATTATTTTGATATTGAAGTCAATTTTCGCATGGCTCATCTACTGACATCGACACTAGCATGACGTCAGGCTACAGTGTCCATTTTGGTGACTTCACGCACCAGTATGTACTAGTTGTGATGATGTCGAATACTAAAGCATTCAAAATGGCTTGTGTGTCACCAATGAAGTCAGGCAGCGGAGCAGCTGTGGAAATGTCACAGTACTTTGGTGCACGCACGTGACGAGAAGCTCATGCCGTGTTGTGACGTGAATGTACAGTAGGAACTCAAACTAGCTTTTAAAAGCATGTTGCGATTAATTTCTCAGGGTGCACTCATGCTTACCAGTACATTTTCTAGGTTCTTGAGGACTGAGTCTTTCATACGACGCAAAAAAACAACTGAAAATTTTTGTGTCAGTACCCCTTTAAGGCCACGTGAGTTTTTGTAGTGCACGCTGCATACTAATGAGGCACTGAAGCCTCTCACTTTAAAAATGTGCCATTATGTCGGCGGTGGTATGTCATCGTGCAATCAGAGAATGAAACAACGGCCATAACAGTGACTAGATGCAGCACTGTAATGTTCATTATAGGCTCCATCAAATCCCATTTTCACTGCTTGTCCAAGGGCTGCCACACCACGTTGAGTGCAAATAATAATTGAACCTGTCTATTGAATGCCATCTTGACAGAAAAGTTTTAGGCTTTTGAGCTAAATGCAGTAGACAACAGGATGTATGCATGAAAATTCCTTTACGCCATGTTCTGAGCGTGCGTCGAGTTATTACTGTATGGAAGTATAGTGGTGAACAGCCTAATACGCATCTCTATAGTAGTATATAGCCAACCAATCAACCTCTGTATTTGGAACTATCCTTCCATTTGAAGCTCCAAAATTAGGAGAGTAGCACCGGCACACAGCTGAAGTGGTTCATCAATCACCACCGCTCTTTTGGGCTCTGTTGAAAATCATCGTCACTAATGCTCCTGCGATTGCTGTGCTTGAATTTTCTAACCATGCACTCTCAGGATCTGCTCGAAGACACCACAGTTCAAAGATGTCTCTTGAGCAATGCCTCATTGCAGCTGTCTCCAAAGGATGTTATTCGAAAGGCAGGGGCATAGCTAGGATTTTATTTCGGGAGGCGGGGATGGGCCAGAGGGGAGGGGGTCGTCTAGAACATCCCCCCCCCCCTTTTCACTGGTATGCCAATGAAATATGGCGTCCATTTAATTCAAAAAGGAGTTTTATCTTATGCCTGCAGGGGTCAAAGAAAAACTTAACATTTTTTGAATAAGTAAGGCTGGAGCAACAAGGTGATATAAAAGCTCCAATAGTTGGACAAATTAATTCACTCTTAAAGACTGGGCATGCAAACACGGACGCAAGAAGGAAGTCAAGAAACCACATCTCTTGTGTCCATGTTTGCACGCCCAGTCTTTTAGAATGAATACTTACCAACTAGCTTAGCTCTCTGTTATAGTTGCATAAAGTTCTGACGCATACATTGTAATCACACTTATTCATCATATGTGTTGTATATCACACTTGAATCTGATGAACAGATACAATGAAACACATGTTCTGGTACTGCATCACTGATATGTTGCTGCTCTTTTCTTTTTCTGACATCTTCTTTCTTCTGCTTTAGAGTGTTCCGGGCGTAGTGGAGAGCCTGAAGCTGATAACAAGAGAGAAATCGGAGGAGATTGCGCGCTACGGTTTCGAGTTTGCACGACAGAATGGGAGAAAGAAGATAACAGCTGTGCACAAGGCCAACATCATGTGAGCCATGTTTGCGTGTTGTTTTTTACCTGGCATTGATTCGGTGCCAAGGTTCACACTTTTTAATGTTGCTGGACAGACTGCCCGCGACACTAGGAAGGCGTAATTGCAAAGGAGCATGCTGCGTGATGCAAATCAGCCTGAAACTGCTTTTGGAACCCCAGATTAACCTCTCATAGAATACTCCAAATTAATAAAATTGCTTGAGCACAAGTAGAGGTGCTGTTTCCTTTGTACGTAGAGAATGCGTAGCATTCACAAAAGAGTCGTTGCTTGGACGTTGAAAGAGCGAAATGCGGGCGAGAAACATTGCGAGGAGCTGTGGTTCAGAAAAATGCATCTCTCATCAGCCATGTACCCAGTACTGGCCGTGTGACTGAGCACTCATTCACTTCTCGCAGGAAACTGTCCGATGGGCTGTTCCTCAAGTGCTGCACCGAAGTTTCAAAGGATTACCCTGAGATTGAGTTCGACAACATGATCATCGACAACTGCAGCATGCAGGTCAGCTTAAACCTCATTGCCAAGGCTTGTAGCAAGGACTCGCATGGCATTCACTACTGCTGCAGAGAATGAGGAGTGTGCATTATTTAATACTACTTGCACACCTCTGAGTGTTGCGAGATGAGTGTTCAAAAAATGAAAATTTTTTACATTAACCAAACATGGTTCAGCATGTCCGAGTAGACTTCAAGGCAACCCAAGACTACTGAAAGATGCCCGTGCTTGCGTAATTTAGAGGGTCATATTTACGGATGCAAGCATATATGCAAGAAATTATTACTGCCTATTAATGATTCAGAATTTTCTGACTTCGCAGATGTGAAAGACCTCCGAGGCAGATTATAACTGTACGACAGGCTGAATGAAACATCTTTGATCTCCATGTTGGAACCAGCGTTTTTCTTGAGTTAATACGTGTGCGACCGTAGCAGAGCTTAAAAGGCAGCTTTGCCGTGATGAGGTGAAGCATATTAAAAATCTGAAGGGGTCACTTTCAGTTGGACGTTGACTGTAATGGAGCTTGAAAGGCAACTTTGCCGCAATGCGAGTGTAATGAGGTGAAGCATATTGAAAATCTGAAGGGGTCACTTTCAATCGGACGTTGATTGTATTTGTTTTTGAGAAGTTCGAATAGTTCGAATAGTAAAATTACAGTGCGAATCGAATCGAATAGCAAACACTATTAGAAAAATATTCCAAATTTCGAATATTCGCACACCCCTACTTTAATTTCCACTTACCGGGTGATGCATTCAGCTACACAATGACAACGCAGACTGCTCGGCTAGCCTCTGCAGAAAAAGAGCAGCTTTAGGGGCTAAGCACTACGATGGTTGTTGCCATTTTGTGTGCATCTATTTAAAAGTCTTGAACTCTCTATGTTCTACAAGTTCCTGATGATAACGTCTCTTTCTTTGCAGCTTGTGTCAAACCCATCACAGTTTGATGTGCTTCTACTGCCCAATTTGTATGGCAACATCCTAACCAACATCGCCTGTGGCCTTGTTGGTGGACCGGGCATCACCTCTGGGAGGAACTATGGCCACGATTACGCTGTGTTTGAAACTGTAAGAGCACAGAGCACACTCTTTTCAGAGCATGTTTAGCAAAGGCCGTTGTGCACAAAGTGTCGAAGGAACTTGTGAAACTCATTTAGCTCAATTGAACAGCCATGTAAGCACACCTACTGTGTGCCCAGCTGGGCAGTACAAGGTGTCATTAAGCGGTAATACTTAAACACTAACAAGACCTATAAACTTTTTTTCAGGCTCAGCACCAAGAAAAAAGCAATAAAGTTATCCAGTATAACACATAAAGAACACACATACTTCATACATCAATGCAGCATACAGTGTGCATGTGTTTTCATTAGCACTGCCCCATTTGTGCTTCAAGAGCTCTGTCTACATATTAAGGAATCAACGTCAGCAAAACTTTGTCAGAATTCACAGATACATGGTTTTGTACCATCAGATCTTTTACATGAGCGCTTCTTGAACGCTGCATATTGGAAAGTTGCTGAAAAGTGTTGCTCCAATCTCATCCAGGGAACACGGAACACCGGAAAGTCCATCGCTGGCAAGAACATTGCCAATCCCTTGGCCATGATGAATGCAGGTGTTGACCTGCTGGATCATCTGGGGTGAGCATTCTGTACGATTTCTGAGTTCAGCAGTGATGGTTACAACCAGGGTGTCGGAACGAAATGTTTTTCGTTTCGGTTTTAGTTTCGTTCCACCGCAAAAAGTTCCGTTCCGTTTCTGTTCCGGATCGAAAAAAAGAATGTTCCGTAACGGTTCGTAATGTTTTTTTTTTTTATGCAAAAATTTGAAGTACAGCTAATCACAAAAAACATTGGATTTGTGATGTAGTTACTTGCCCTCCTCTGAAGAAAGTAGGACAAGGGTAAAACACGTTCTTCAGAGGAGCTGAAGTAACTGCACCACGAATTCCTACCAACTAGCACAAACCAGTATTAATTTCAAAGTCATAGTATTTATTTTATCAAAAGACAAACAGCAATTTTTTCAGTGGGCTCAATGCTTTGTGTCAAGGGAGTGAGCACGATCTCAGAAGCAGCACGTCATTGAGTGTATTCTCTGATGTGCGAGACCGCTGTTCTGATAGAAAGATAGCCAGGCCTGCGCGGAATACGCAGCACAGTCGCAGCGAAAGCTGGAAGAGAGGACTTTGAGATCCCATTGTAGAGTCTCTTGGAACAACTAATACAAGTACACATGCAAGGTACCCACTACACCATAAATCATCGCAATTTTTCTGAAATAGCCAAGTTCCCGCTATGCCATTTTTCGTCATTCTTCGAAGAATCGTGGTACCCGCTACACATCTTTAAGGCATTATGTGCACTTTGTGCTGTGGCTGATGATGATGAAGTATTATGGCTGGGCACATTGCAGTGGGTGGGAAGCAGTGTTGCGAAATGGGCGCCTCCATACCATTCCAGTTCCATTCCGGGGAATTAGGATTTGCCACAATTCCATTCTTTTCAATTCCTTGGAATGAAGAAACTTAGCCCATTCCCACTCCGGGAATGGCCACGCAGTTCAATTCCATTCCTGTAATTCCTCAAAGTAGGAAGGGCATCTTGATAGTTTTATTGAGTTAAGAATGAATGCCCCATAAAGCTGATGCCATCAGATGTATTAACCCTTTAATGCCTGAATTATGAAAGCGCCGAAGAAAAAAATTTGTTTTTCATTTTTCAGCTTTAAATAGCACCCTTAACTTAAATCAGCAGTTGTATTATCCAAAATGCAACGTTAATGCATACTTTTAGGTATGTCGCGAATTCGCGACAACCGGCACTTAAGCCAATAGTAGCTCAATATGTTCAATGCAACGCAAGTACGGTATCGCCGCATCAATGAAGCGGATCTCTTCAGGGCGACATAACTTGGCGTCGTCATTTTTGGTAAATGCAAGTTTGACATTATTTCATCCTACCAATCACGTGACATCGTGTCGGCCACCCTGTGTGCCCTAGACTCCGCCGCCCGGTATAGCCGACTTCTTAGGAGCCGACAGAATGACATGAGTGTGACGGCACCGAGAAATAGATCTAGCTCACCACGAGACAGAGCCAGTCCTTTGTTCGGATTTTTCTGCGTCGCAAACAGATTGCTCTGCTGAACGATGTGTGGTGTGAAGGTGTCATAAAAATTCCTTGAAATATTCAATATAGGATCTCGGACAGTGTCACATTGAGGATGAGCTGTTTTCTAGTGTGGCACTTCCCGCTGTTCTTGACAGTCTTTTTTTTTCAACCGCACTGCATGTTTTGAAGAGGCACTAGCTTGGCTGGTCTACCACATCTTCGTCTTCATCCTCACTGCTCGATGAAGACACTCATGCTTGTGCATGAGGATCGACATCGTCGTCTTCGCTGTCATTGAGACAAATGTCGTCACTTTTATCTTCAGGTGGCAAGCGCCTGCGAAGCCTTTTTCGCCATAAAATGAGCGGAAGTCCATCATGAACTTGTCATACCAGCAGTCATCACTGACTGACTCAAATGCCGGATGTCGCGAATTCGCGACATACCGCAGAAGCGAGGATTGCGCAGGAAATAACGTACTTCAAAACAACGTAACATGTCGTGTGCAATCTCTTGTAGGCGTGCACATCGCAAAAATTTTATAGGAGATGGAACTTACGTTCTCGCGCAGAAAACAACGAAGAAGTGAGAGCTGTTGCACGTGCTTCGCGCTCTCCGGCAACTGATACACAACACTGGGTTCCAGCTTGCAATACCTTACATGCAATGGCGCTAGATGTCTCGTGCTGAAAGCTACGTTCGCCGCAAATACGTGACGGCCGCCGGTGAAGGCATCAACGCGTTTCGTCTGTTAATTAATAGGCGTTCTTCGGTATGTCGCGAATTCGCGACAACCGGCAGTAAAGGGTTAAGGCGTTATATGCGCGCTAGCGATATTTGATAACTTCATTTTCCGATTGTTTTTGTATTTTCCTTATGTTGATGATATGTTTTTTTCTTCTAATTCGTGTTCTTTTGCAGCATTGGGACGATGCATCTTCAAACATGCATCCGAAAACACATAAGGCCAGAAGAAAGGGAATATCAGAAACACAAGAAAGAATTTCGTAGAGGGGATGGGCGTAATGTACGCTGACGCGACCACACACAGAGACTAGGCCGGTAGCCAGCGTTCTTCATCACCAGCTTAGGGAAATCAACAGCGCTTCGAACAAAAGCACCGACATCTTTGAGGCTCAGTAAGCAGGCATTGCTCTCACCAACACGCTTAAGGGCAAAGAGGCCACTGCATAAATAATTAGGTCTCGCAAAAAACATGCAGACAATGTAGCGCCGGACGCATATCCACTACAGCCACTCGCACCCTCAAGGTGCAAAATATCTTCTGGGAGCTGTTCCATTACATACACATCAGGCCCAGAAACATTTACAGGGAACTTGCGTTGCGACCTCAAAGCCCGGGCATACGTCAACCGGGGGACCCGCAACGACCGAGAAGCAGCCGCAGCCACTAGACGTTGTGGATCAATTATAGAACACCAAGGAACCCTGAGGATGATTTACCCCCCTCCCCACAAATACCTCAGTAGACATTATTGGAAACATTTCGGCGCGCACACAATAGACGAAAACGAAAGGCGAGAAGACGAACGGGCGCGAACTCACAACTCCTGTCTTCTCGCCTTTCGTTTTCGTCTGTTGAGTGCTCGCCGAAATGTTTCCAATAATGTCCCGAAAACAACTCGCCCAGCTCTCCATACTATTACCTCAGTAGAGTGCAGTCGGTTGCCTGAAGAGAGCTGCACACTAATACATGTCCAAATCTGAGTCTGCATACCAAAATCTATCCGGCAACATAGGACAACAAATGCCCGCTATGCAGGGAACACCCAACGCTTTTTCACGTTACATGAGCTTGCCAAATCTGGTCGACAGAATTCGCAAAATGGCAGAGGCCACAGAAGCGCCGTACTGAGGCCTCCATGTTCGCCGGGCGAATTCCTTTGTCAAAATAAAAATTTTTCATTGATTCATTCAGCAGGGGTGGAAAGGGGGGAAATGCGACGCACGCTTCTTTTTCTATTTCAATGTGACAGACCCGTTAGACGTGTAACCACTGCTTTGTGCGCGCCGCGCCAGGATGTCGATCATTCCTGATGAATTTAGATCTTTCTGATAAGCATGAGCGCGCAACGTGAAAAATCCAGCTTATTCTGTAACTAACGTCTCCAGCAACGAAAAGCCTGGAATCTTCAATGCTACATGTATAAATGCCGACGCGCCTCACCGCGGATCAGATTACCGACGACCGACGTGCGTGCTCACCGCTTTCGCTGCACTTGGAGTGCTGCTATTTCTGCTGGGCACCAGTTCGCCCATAAAGTGCATCGTCGTTGCCGGCTGCGTTTTGGTGTCTTCACCGTCACATCCACGTAACTGTACGAAAGATGGATTCGGTTTCCTGAGCAGGTGTTAACGGGCCAGGCTGGCACCCCGGCTGTCGCTTAAACTGTTGAGACGCTTCGCAGCTGGCGCCAGAAGAGCGCGCAGTGTTTTGCATCTTCGGCCACGAGAAGCTTTCTTGTAGCTTGCGGAGCGTAGCTTCTTGGCCCATGTACCCTCCTTCGGGGTAATCATGAATGGCAGGTCGCACTTCCTTACGAAAACAATTGGGAAGCACCAGGAAATAGCGTGCTTCCGACACATCCTTCTGCCACAGAACACGGTACAGTACGCCATAAGTATTGTAATTATCGGGTTTGATTCTACAGCAGTTACGGAGGCAGTAGTCAGAGCTAAGTCTCTGTCTTCATGCGGCTTTGAGTACGTCCACTCAGGTGAAACAGATGTGTATGCGTCTTTTCTTTCCGCGGTTGCGTGGCAAGGCTCCGACGATGTTATTCAAGGCCGCAGCACCATGATGGCGCACGTCAAAATCATATTCTTGTGGTGTAATAATCTGCCGGGTAAATTTGTGCTTGACCTGTTGCTTCGAAAAAATCCACGTTAACCCATATAGCCCAGTGTCCTACACATAGGCCGCTTCTCTGATGCGCTCTAACACCTCTATTTATTTAGCTGATGACTAGCGCCACATACAGCTCATCAAGCAGGCCTCATTCTCAACGTGTGCAAGCCTAGTCATTGCTTCCTTTTCATGCTACCACGTGCCGACCGCTTTCTCTGGGCAAACGCGTGCTTTGTGTGAAAGACGTCATGAAGAAGTGCACGTGAAATGCCGACCACTTCCTCCGGGCAAACGCGTGCTTTATATGAAAGACGTCATGGAGAGGAAGACGTGCAATTTCGGTGTGCACGTGAAATGTTTCAAGGCTTACCACACCCGCACATAGCACCCCCAATGCACAGTGTCTTATATGTTTAGGACGGCATGAAAAACAGTGTTGTATTTACCTGGCAGTAAATAAAGAACTTGTGCTTTCTTTTGAGGGTAGAAGTACGCTTTTTGTGAAAAAACTTTTGCTTTGGTCATTCTTTCTGAGTTTGGGCAAATATGGGTTAAGGCAGCATTATCAGTTAGGACGGTGAATGTGCGCCCGAACTGGTTGTCCCGCAATCTAGCTCCGACGCTCCACACCGCTACCAGACATTTCAGTTCATGGGAGTGAGAGTGACGCTCGGGGCCGGGAAGTTTTCGGCTGTCAGGAAGTTTTCAGTTAATCGACAACATTTAGGTCGTATTGCATTAGCACTGCCCATAGACCAACTTGGCTAGCGCCTGTGTGCACTTCAGTGGTCATCACTGAAGCGACTTAAAGGGCAGACAGCGCGATTTTGATTTACGTCCGGGATGCGTTTTCTTTTGCGGCACCCCATTCAAGCTTGATGTCGTCTTAAAGGGACATAAAGGCAAATAACAATTTATGTCAGAGTGAAATCTCAATGTATTACAACGTCTAAAACGGCAATATTATCAATAGCTGCCCCCTACTTACCAAGAAATTAAGTTAAATGTATCACACGACGTGCACCACGAGTGGGACATTTTGTAAATGATCCCGATGACGTGAGAGCGTCCGACGATAATTAATCACTGGTAATCAAACCAGCTGCAATAAAAAAATACACCATTTCCCGCTAAAGGAGACCATGAGGCGATGCGAAGCCAGAGCACTTGCACGATCGCGTTCCGTTGGGCATGCTACCGACCTCGCGTCGTGGAACGCGAAGAGGAACGCTACGCGCGTCTTGTCTTCCCTCTAGCCTGGCCGTTAATTCTCACAGGGCGAGCGGGGAACGCAGTCGGCAGGCATGCAAGAAGGGGGCAGCGTAGGGGAGGAGAGAGAGGGGGAGGGTCGCGCATGCGCCGGTGCTCATCGCGGCGTTGCCCAGGAGAGAATTTCGGCATGTCTAGCCCGCGTTTCAGAGGAAGAGAATAAGGGTTATGGGGAGAGGGGGATGGGAGAGGGAAAGTGGAGAGGGAGAAATGGGAAGTGGAGAGAGGGAGAGGAGAGGGGAAGTGGGGAGGGTATGCGCATGCGCAGTAAGTGTGGTCACGCCGTACACCACCATCACCACCGGATTGAACTCCGCCATAAGATACTTCGCATCTAAAAGAACCCTCCGTGGATCAGGAGACATCATAAAGTGCTGCTTGTTCGTTTCTGTGTGATTCATGAAAAAAAAATCACAGCATATCCACGGAGTGAATGATGATGAGTGGGCGAAGCTGCGGAGGTTCATCGGTAAACCGTGAATCTTCCGTGAATTCTGCCCAGTACATCATCACCGACGTGAGATCGGGCGCGTTTATACTAAAGGTTCGGTGAGTTATGACGACTTGCAGCTCACTTTAATTTTACATGTACGCTGTGAATTTTTATTGTTTAGAAAACCATTGATTTAGAAAACATCTGGCGTCTTTCGTTAAGCAGCTGGCGTCTTTTCGTTTTGCTTTAGAAACATCTGGCGTTCTTTCGTTTTGCTTTTACAAAACATCTGGCGTCTTTCGTTGGTTTATTTCATCAATCAACGGCGTTTTGAACAAAATTTTTATTGTTTAATCACGCACAGGAGAAATCTCACCAGGCACTACCTTGGAGGTAACAATGGCTGCTATGGGAATGAGACAGAAGAAGTCGGCTTTTAGCTAACACTTACACTTCTACTTCTACTAACGTTTCCTACTGGAACGTGCCAATGGCTGCTAATGGGGAATGAGAGACAGAAGAATTCGGCTTTTAGTTAACGCGCACGCTGCGAATTTTTGTTGTTCAAACAATGCACAGGAAAATCTCCCACCGGCACCACCTTGGAGGTCAAAGCGTAAGACTGGTTACGCACTACGACTACTACGACTACGACTACGAGGGACGAACGGGTGCCGCCTTAAGGAGCTTCGCCCCTAAAAAGAACCTATGGCATTGCCATGGGGAACGGCGCGCGTGGTTCAAAGGTTCCGTTTTCACCGTACTGCTTTTCGCCCGTCGCCCGGCTTTGTCTCACGCTGTTGCGTCTCAGTGGTAGTTTCGGTAATGCGTACTGCCACGTGTTTTTTGCACGCTAGTGCATGTCGCTCTGACAAATTTCGACAAAATGCCGCATGCATGTGATGTTGTCGGATGCCCGAATGGTGCACGCCGCCGCGCAGTAAAGGCGGGCAACGTTGGGTACGGCAATAGTGACGTCAGAAAGACCGCTTTCAGGCGGGTGATTTGAAGTGCGCTAACGCGATGCGGACCACCAGAACGTGGTTTATTTGAAATAGGCACTTCCTTGGCACAAAAGTACCACTACGAGGTTTCTGGATCGCTATGTCAACAGTCAGCGTCGACTTATTATTTGCCTTTAGTGTGCCTTTAAGGAGCTCGCTCAGGCAGCTGCGTTCAATCAGCTGTGGAAAACAGACCTCCGCAAATACGGCGCCTTACTCATAAATGATTGAACGTGTTACACGCAGGTTGGTTGAGTATTCCGACTTGTGCCCTTGGCTGCAAGCGCCCTAGCGATGACGAGAATGGGATCAGTATTTGCAACAGATATGGGTAGGCGATGCTGTCGGCATTTGTGGCAAAGGTGCTTCCGACAGTAGTATGGTCCTTGTCGCCATAATCGAGCAAGCGTGGACGGTGTTTTCTGGATGGGGAGACCCGCAATACCGTCGACCAAGACAGGTCGCTTCTGCGTGGAGGTGTGTGTTTCGTAGAATGCTCCATTTTCTGAACTAGACAGAAGCTACACCCATTCGCTGGTATGGCGGTTCTATTCTATCCTCGTTTTTCTCTACTTCTTGCTAGCTGCCCGCATGCGTGAACCCAGCTACCGTTCTTCGTCTCTCAGAATTGAATACGTAAAACCATACAGCAGGCGGTGAGACCCGCTAACCGTCCTGCTTAGTTGGTGTCACCGTCCCTACGTTCTCAAACTAACGGTTTCGAGCTTCATCAGAGACATTGTACTCACTGACAAAATGTCAGGAAAAGTGAGTATGATACTGCCTGGCCTGAAAGTCAGGATGCGCATCCTCAGAACAAGACATCACTGCCATTAGGTGTACACCTGCTGCTAATGATTCTTAGCTTCAGCAGAATGTTGTGGCACTTGTTTCATGAAATAATTGATGACTGCAACGCACTTATTCCTGGACCATACTCCGTCTTCAAAGTTGTAGATGCACTTGGCGCTGTGCAAAAAGTAGTATCAGGAACATCGATTTCGCCCTTCTTTTTAGAGCAACGTTAATGACGTCAAAGCGCACCATTGATTCAAAAGAATGCGACACGTCTGTTAACGCTTTTATAATTTTCTTCGACTTGTTTAGTTAAGCCGGTTCCAGGTTCCGGTCAACGGATTTTGAGGATATGTACCTTTTCATTACAAATTTGTCAAAAAGGAAGCAGCGACGATATCCTTTATGTTCACTGAGACCTCCCTCACATGTCAGAAGTCATGCCTCCTCTTGATGAATAATAGTAAGTTTTCGATAGCGTTTAGAAGGAGAAGCCATCCATCAAACTCGTCCGGGAATAACCTTTCAAAGCTGTAAAATACTCACTTATCTCAAATTGACCATCTCATACGTCAATATAACCAGATCAATTGGTGACGGAGTGAGCTAAAAACGCTTTGTCTGCGTATTCTCTTGTTCCTAAGAACATTCTCTCATCTACCTCAACTCCCAATTTATTTTATGTCTCCCTATTTAAAGGGTAGCCGACCAAACAAGCCTGGTAATCTCCCCGTCCTTAGTCATATGCCATACCTGTATCCCTCAGGCTGCTTTTGTAGCTACTGCAAACGAGCCTTCACCGTGCATCTTATGAAAACGTATTCGTAAGAAAGTGACTCATCGTTCGACCTTTGTACTTGTCTCAGAGAATTATTCAACATCACTTCCAGCATCTTATAAAGGTGCACCTATCGTTTACGGCAAAGAGAAGAAAGTGACCACAGGCGTTGATATCCGTGGCGAGTTGTTATATATCCAGCGAAGCCAGCGTATGCATCACCTGTCGTGCTTTCATCAGCGCCACAACCCTGTTTCTGCTTTCATGGCGGTATGGGAATTATCTCGAGAAAACACGGTAGATGTTGATCTCTGTGTGGTATCTAGCGGCAGGTCTGTATTTTTCGTGCTTTCATTTCTTATGGAGGGGCAGGAGGGCGAGGTATTCTGCGGCACCATAATACTTCCCGTTTTCTTTGTGAAATTTGCCACTGTCCCGTGCCATGCGTGGACCCTCGCAATGTTTGCGTCTTGGAGCATCACACTTAGTTGATTTTCTTAGCGTTTTCTTGCCCGACAAGTAAGGCGTGGTAAGAGAGAGACCACGTCTTACTTATACAGCATTGCCTCCAAACATAGGAAACAACGAAAGACGCCCGTTGCACCCGGTGCGTGGTGCCCCGATGATGAGCGAGAATTCGTTTCAACTGCAGCGCCGTGTGTGCGTGTTCGTGTGCTTTTCTTGTGTCCCCAGTAATGTAGGGCACAAACAGCGAAACAGCGTCAAGAAGAAGATGAAGAAAAAACGCCAGGCCTGCGCTGAAACCGCAGCACAGTCACAGCGAAAGCTGGAAGAGCGGCGTTTTAGAGCCCGTTAGCTCTGTTGGGGCTAGAATACAAGTATACAAGAAAGGTACCCACTACGCCATAATCACAATTTTGTGAAGTTGGGAAGCGCCTACTAAGCCATTATTCGTCATTCTGCGGAGAAGCGAGGCACCAGCTGCACGTCTGTAAGGCATTATGTGCACTTTGTTGACGCGACTACTGATGACGAAGAATTATGGCTCAGCCCTTTGTAATGGGTTGGAATCTTTAAACGGCCCACCAGTTATGTATTTGCGTTGGTAACGCCCGGTCGCTATTTCCCTCTCCCGTCATGCTGTATAACATACTTTGACGTGGGAGAGAAACGGGGGGGCGAAGAACATTACTGAGACCCCGAGGAAATGTATCATGCGCTTATGGGCTTCCTTGGCAACCAATACAAGTGCGCTTGCGAGGAACCCACTACGCTATAAATCATTGTAATTTTACTGAGACCCCGAGGAAGTGGATCATGCGCTTATGGCTTCCTTGGCAACCAATACAAGTGCACTTGCGAGGAACCCACTACGCTATAAATCATTGTAATTTTGGTGAGAAGTAGGGCAGCAGGCACTGTGCCATTTTTCGTCATTCTACGGAGAGCGTTGGTACCTGCTAAACGCATGTAAGGCATTATGCGCAATTTGTTGATGCTGTGCCTGATGACGATGAAGAATTATGGCGGAGCCTTTTCCAATGGGTTGGAAGCATTCAACAACCTACGCGTTGCGCAATTCGCATTGTGTGACGTCTGGTTACAGAATTCGCGTTGTGCGACGCTTGGTGCTTATTTTACTCTTCTACCACGCTGTATTGCATATGCTAATAAGTCCTTCCCGACATGAAGCCTGTATAGGACCTTTTTGCAAAGCAGTTTCAAGCACAGGCATGGCTCAGAGTTAGTACTGGCTCCCACGCAGAGGGCCCAGGGTTCGAACCTCGTTCCATCCTGG